>NC_091639.1:31320784-31623815 GCF_027580195.1 Bos mutus | reverse complement strand
CAAGCATCTGAAATGCTTCCATGCCATTTCAAGTGTAATCGTGAAATTTAAAAATACTCCCCTATCACCATATAGAACAGAAAAAAGCCAATCTTCGCAAAGCTTTTTTAATTTAGATATTTGCATATGTAAAAGCTATTTTAAAATCCTATCAGTATTGCTTTACGCTGTCAGCATACTAACCTTCCCAGTTACTAAATATTAAGTGATTAAGAGTACCCTCTAAAGTATTAAGATTACCCCCATGGAGAGAGCTGGTAACCTGCAAGATCAAGTTAAACGGCATATTCAGTGACCAGTGAACTCCTAGAAAATTAGTTTAAAATGATGCATCACTTTGTCAAACCCTTTTAAGAACTAGCTTTTTAGGATCTCTCTTTAGAAATATGAAACCCCTCAAAACCATTACCACAAACAGCCAATATCTAAAATAACTGCCAAGCCACCTGCTTTTCTCCAGGAAACACCATAAAACTCACAAGTTAGTAAAGCTTTGTAGAGCCTACAAAGTCTCGATCTTTCTGATGAAGTTTACTTATTCTTTGAGAGACTTTATTTCCCCTTTTCTGAGCCATGAAAAGTCCCCACACCAGGTTCAGTTCAAGACACAGGCTTATGTGTACAAGAAGGTCTCTGGGCAGAAGGGGATGCTGAAGAACACCTCTTTGTCACTTTGGTCTTGGCACAGTGTTTCAGATGGTATTCATCTGGAATAAAGAGATCGATGACATAACACCCTCCTCTCTAAGTGGCTTTACTAGAAGTGGGTAAGGGCAAAAAGATATAAATTCATCTGTCTGTAGGCAACCCAAAACATATCAGCTCGTCTTGGAGTAATTTAACCAATACGATGATTTAGAGGACAGTTCAGTGGCACCATTTTTGGAAAGTAAAAGCTTAGCAGAAGGAACATAAATCAAAGGTGACTGGCAGGTAAAGGATATATGCAGCAATCAGCCAAACCATGTGCACACTGGCACCAATTCAATAAGATCATTTATAAAATTTTTAAGGCAGGAGTATACAAAAGGGGTCTGGTGCTAACTAAATCCACAGATAGCTTACATGCCACTGAAATAAACACTTCCAGATGCGGGTGTACAAAAACCTTTCACAGAAAGCAATGTTTTCTTTCATAAAGCTGAAGGAGGGACTCGTAGCGGGGAAGGGCAGAAAGTCTGAGACTGAGCTTCTTACAGATGGTCGTGTCGGTGAGCAGGGAGTGCAGGGTGAGGATGAACTGAGCATAGTGCGTCTCCACTGAGAAGCATCGCTATCATCGCTAAGACTGGATTTCTGTTAAAATAAGGTAAAAAGGCTAACGGTACATCATTCCTTCATCCTCCAAAATCTGCTGTCCGAGTCAGTGTTGTTCCCATTACTTCCCTGAGGCTTTATTTTGGGGGAGGTGATGGAGATAACAGGTTCACACAGAGATGAACGCCACTAATCAACGTTTAGAAAAAAGATGCTCTGGTTATTTGTACCAGTGCAAAGCTATTGGGGGCATGGCTTTAATGATGAAAACATTTCCAAAATCTGGCCAGATTATAGTCATCTTTCAGGAATGCACGACCAAATTCATTCATGGCTTAGAAAGTCAATTTGTTCACCCAAACTGCATAATAATACATGGGACTTTCTGGTTATATATCTAAACACTCCCAGAAGTTCAAACAGAAAGTTAGAATGCCTGTTTTTTTTTTTTTAAAGGTTCAGGTGAGCCATGCATTGAGCTGTCCCTCCTTCCCCCAAGGAAAACCCCTTGAAATTAGTTTTCTTGTTGAATCTTTAAGCTAATGCAAATTTTCTGTAAGCATCTAGGTAGAGAGTTTATTCTTGGGACTATTTCTAATTATCTGCTTTATGCACTGACCTAAATCACAAACTTGTCATCTATCATTCTTTCATTCAGGATCTTGTTCTACTTGTTCTTTATGGCAAATGTCTCTTGAATAGAGCCCCATCTTCTCTGCTCTCAGTGTCACTGCCTCGGCAGAGGCTGTTCTGTCTTCTGGCCTGTAATACTGCGGTGGCCACCTGATCAGTCTCTTGGCCAATTACATCTCCTAACCCCAAACCCTCCTCCATCCCATTAGCTGGGTTACTTTTTTTTTCTTCCCAGAATTCATGTTTGTTCATATGAATGCCTTGCTCAAAAACTCTAAAATTGCTCCCTGCTAACCGTACCTGTTGTTTACAAACAAATTTTCCAAATAAAATCTTCCTGAAAACTCAATATATATGACAGAGAAAAGCTGATCTGTACTATTTAGGGAAAACGCTTTATTATTCTGCAGAAGACATGTAAAATAATCTGGGGTTTCTGTAAAGCATGATTAGATAACCGCTGGCCTGCGTGATGGAGTCCATATAAACTGGCCTGGGATTCAAAATCCCTCTCAAACTGTCATCAGCCGACCTTCGACGCTTCGCCTGCTCAGTGCACTCCAGACTCAGTCCCTTCAGTTCAGTTCAGTTCAGTTCAGTTCAGTTCAGTCACTCAGTCGTGTCCGACTCTTTGCAACTCCATGAATCACAGCACGCCAGGCCTCCCTGTCCATCGCCATTTCCTGGAGTTTACTCAAACTCACATCCATTGAGTCGGTGATGCCATCCAGCCAACTCATCCTCTGTTGTCCCCTTCTCCTCCTGCCCCCAATCCCTCCCAGCATCAGAGTTTTTTCCAACGAGTCAACTCTTTGCATGAGGTGGCCAAAGTACTGGAGTTTCAGCTTTAGCATCATTCCTTCCAAACAACACGCTTACCCTGGTCCAAACAGCCATTCTATCTTCCTACATTTTATTTTCCCTCATTTTATTCCTGCTCTTCTTTCTGCCCGAGCTGTCTTTTCACAGTTCTCACTCATTTCCTTTACCTCCATCTCATAAACTCAGTTTAAATGTTAGTGGCTCAGCAGCCAGTGGCCTCTTTTGTGTGTTCCTCCCCCCTGCCCCCACCCCCGCAACACCAACCACAGGGCATGGCTTACACGTGCAGCTGAGCATCTCCTTCACTGTATGGAACATCCAGCTCCTCATCTCCATACAGTATAGCCCCCTTTCAACAGATTTTTAATACACGTTTAGCAACTTTTACTGAACTATTAAACGGAGACACCAGAGCTGTAAGGATCTCAGGCCATGTGGGGATGGTACCCAGCAGCACTTCCACTTCTAAATCATGTCTAGTTCAATCGTACCAATAAGGATTCTATCAGATGAACTGCTACCATCTAAACCAAACTAAGAAAGCAAGTGCTGTCCTTTGCATGAAGGGTACCTCATGCTATCAGGAAGGCATATACTTCGAGTTGTTTTTCCAGCACTGGCACATGGCAGACTGACTTGGAGCAGTGCAGTCTTGTCCTGCCTCCTTATTCATTTTGCCTTTAACCACTCGTGAACTGGTTGTGTGGGTGCAAGATGCTGCTGTCACCAAAACTGGAAGTGAGGTTCATTCACTCACGTGAGAATCAATTCCCAATACCGTCATCTTTAGACAGTGGCTTCAGAGAAAAGCTCAGTGTGCAGCTCGGGACTGCTTTTTCCTCCTCTCCTCTCCCTTCTTTTTCCTCCTCTTCTCCACACCCCCTGTCTTTGCGTTAAACACCAAAAGCTTGCTTCAAGGAGGAATGCTTGTCAACTACAACTTATTTACTTATTAGGCTCTTAACCTAATTAGTCCAGCATATGGGAATGGGTGGTTCAGGTTAGATCAGGAATGCAGAATTAAATCAGGGCCAGAAGAACAGTCCTTAACTTCTCTCCTGGAAACTATAAAATCTGCACAAGTGTTTGAATTGGAATTGACAGGAACCTGCAGTCCGGGCTGTGAACTTCTGAAGCCAGAGAGGCAACTCAGATACTCCTCCCCTGGTCTCTCCAGCAGGGGCACAGTTGCCCAACTGTCACCTTGAATGCACCTAGGCAAATTCAGAACCTGACCCTGGGCTCTGCCCTCGTGCCCTCTGCCAACTCATCAGCCAAAATACTTCCAGATCTGGAGAGCCTACTCCATATCTTGGGTATACGCCCAGAACTGTGAACGCACTCCAGTCAGGTGGGAGAGCCTCTCCAGGTGCCAGGGCAAGAATTAACATCTGACTGACATATGGGCTATGAATTTTCTCTTCTCACAGCTTGGGGTCATACAGAGGCGGTGTGTGGGAGTGGAATATTTGATCTGTGCATACACAGCCTGGGGGATTTGGTTTAAATCAAATCATAATTAAAACACCAGTCAGGAAAACAAGGCATAATTATTTTTTTCCTGCATTTTTTTCCCTACCTTGCATACAGTCTTAAATATATGTTGGGCACAATAAGACCCAGGTATCAGTTTCATTTTTGGAAGGTGTAAATTTTCCACTAAAAACAATCCACTTATTATGTTGTAGGAATTAACTCTACAACGACATCAGTAAATTAAGTGACAGTTCAATGATTGTATTTGGGTGACTAAAGTATGTAACCCTATTTAAGAAATCATCAAAAAGTAAATCATCTCCACTTCAACAGGCTCTCATCATGGTTGTCTGGAGGGAATTTTTGTCACACTATCAATAAAACAGTACACGAATGTTTTACTTAAACCAAACACGCTATGACTATTAGATGTTTCTGGCAATGGTTAATAAAGAATCTATCCCAATAAAATTAATGTGTTCTTCTCTAATATTCAACTACTTTAGATATGAAATATTAACTGAAAAATTTAAATGATATTTTTGCTAGGTGAACCTTGGCAATTTAATATATTGAGTTTATGTCTAACTCAATGTTTACAATCTTATTTGTAGACTTAAAAGGAAAATTTCTTGCCATTTTTAGGCCATACTTTTTAAGCTCAGAAATATCTCAGCTTAGTTTGGTTCCTCCCAACTAATATTTTTGCTGCTTTCATGAATTTATGAGTTGAAAGAATCCTGTGAATTTTTAAAAGAAAAAATAATTTCCTGTCGGGAGTCACTCAAAATATTTTTCTATTCTCTCTCCACTCTCTCAGAAGATTGCAAAAACCTAGGAAGTACAATAACACATTCAAATTTCAAGATGTGGTCCTTTTAGAATATTCTGCTCAAAAAGCTTCTCAGTTGTCAATTACTGCTTCTTCCGTGCACTCATGTTCAAATTCTTCCTCTATTCTCCACCATACAGCCTGCCTTTTACAATGAATAGAGATAAGTTAGCTTCTTAAACTACTTCAAATCCACGACCCCCACTAGAGGACTCTGACTGTCTCTTTTTCAAATTATTTTCCTGAAAATTCTAGGATTCTCTGCAGGATTTCTAGGGGCCTCTTAGATGTCTGATGTGGATGCCCATTTACAATTTTTTGTGCTACTCAAAATAAGGGTTCTGTCATCTTGTGTTTTATATTTGAACTTCTTGTAAATATTTTGTTGTTTAGGAAGTTATGTCTTGGAATTCTGGCCTTTCAGGTTCTTGTTTGTTTTGATATTTAAAGCAGTCCAAATAAACACTCTAAAACTGCAAGGCAGTATGTCACCTTTGGGTGTATACAGCTCACGCTGAACCAAGTGTGAGGTTATTACTGCTGATATTAAGGCAGAAACAAAGCAAAATGTCCCTGTTTACTGAAGAGACAAACCAGCTGTTAATAACACCAGAATTTTTCAAAACGGAACTGGGTAACTCTTTGTAGACAAATTCATGGGCTGTCCCAATGTAAGCTGTTACTGCAGAATGCTCAGATGACATAAGATCTCTTGTCCCTTCTCCCTGAATTCTGTCTGATGATTAAGAAACATTAAGTAAACATATAACATGATTATGCCAACTCTACTTAGCAATATAGAATAAGACGTTGTGCTTACAACAGTAGAAAAAGTATCGGTAATGAATTCACCAAACCTGGCTTCAAGAGGCAAAGCCAAACAAATCCGACACTGAAACTTTGAACTCCTGGAGAAGAGAAAGGTGTCCCACTCCAGTATTCTGGGCTAGAGAATTCCATGGATTGTACAGTCTATGGGGTTACAAAGAGTCAGACACAACTGAGTGACTTTCATTTTCACTTTAAATAGCTTATAGAGTTTTAAGACACCTTAAAAATATTTCCAGAAAACCATGAAGAGTTATGCTTGAATAAGAAATCCATATATTGATCCCCTTTAAACATAATCAGTTTAAAAATATCAGCACTTATTAGATACTGTTAGTGAAACAATTTTTGAGCAAAAATTTCTTAGTATTTCTCTTTTGAGGCAAGACTATTACAGGTTTGTGTTGATCATTATTAAAAACTGTTATATTTGTGAACTGAAATTTCTTAATGCTTAAATAAAATAAAATGTGGAAATAAAGTAGATACTGTGATGAATATAATGTTACAACATAACTTTGATTTTGAAACATCTTCTCTATTCCTACTGAATGAGATTTTCAGAGTGGATCTTCTACATATAACAATCAGATTTCTGGAATATTTGATAAAGAAACCCTTCTCTTATGGAGCATCTTTAAATTCCTCTTAGAACACTTGTCTTCTATGCAATGTAGTTTAGGAAATGCTATTTCACATTTTCACAATAAGACCACTTAAACAGTTAAGAATAGAGGCCAATCTGCAAAGAGGGAGTTAATGAGGAAGATTAGTGAGGATTCATTGAAGCCTGTGGTCCCTGTGAGCCACAGAGTATTTCTATTTAGCTCTTGTCATGATGTAATCTTAAACTGGTTTCCTGATTTTTCTCTAAATATCAATTTTCTTACCTATAAAGTGGGGAAAACAACACTCATCTTGCTGTGTTGTAAGAATAACACAAAATAAATGAAAAGTTCCTATACAAATATTGTATGTTATTAATCAACTAATACTTTTCTGATTCTAATGACTCTCTCTCAAGAAGTCTTCTAGTATTTTTACTACTACATTTCAAACGTTCTCTCCCGAAGTAATCCGCAAGTGAATACTGTGTTAGTTGGATCATTAGATTTCTAATATTCAACTGCTTATGACCTAAAGAAACCATTATTTCACATAACTTGACACAATAAATCTTGTAATTAACATTTCTGCCCCACCTTATTTGAAAATTAAAAACTAAATTAAAAATTTTACCCCTTTTCTAAATTTTAGGTTATTCTTATATGATAAATATGTGTGTGTGTGTGCTCAGATGCTCAGTCATGTCCAACTCTTTGTGACCCCATGGACTGTAGCCCTCCAGGCTCCTCTGTCCATGGAATTTTCCAGGCAAGAAGACTGGAGTGGGTTGCCATTTCCTCCTCCAGGGGATCTTTCCAACCCAGGGATCGAACCTGCTTCTTCTGCGTTAACAGGCAGATTCTTTATTTACCACTAGTGCCACCTGGGAAGCCCCATATGATAATAAATATGCCACACATCAAATTTGTTTTCTGAGAACCAGTGGCCCATACCTATGAAAAGGTACTTGGCTCCAACCTACATGATAGATTTAGTACTTACAAAAAACAGACTGAGAAATTTTTACTTCCAGTTAAAAAATATTCTTAAAAATATTTATGAATTCATCCACAATTTCTACTTGGTATTTACATTTTAAAATTAATATTTTATAACATTTTATTTTCCAGGTTGAACACATAAGATGCAGACAAATTTTATGTGCTCAAGACATAAGAATTATTCATGAATGTGAAATTCTATATTAAAATAGTCAAAGCAATATGCTATGCCACTTCTGTTTTTAAAAGTTTAACATGAGGATTTCTTAAAGGAAATTTCTTATTTTTGACTCTTATTTGTCTATAGTGAATATTTATGAAGAACCAATGATATGAGAGCGTCTCCAGCATCCCTAATAGACATAACACATCAAAGTAAATGGCCACAGGGAAGAGTAGTCAGCCTAGAGTCCAGAGGCTGGATTCCAGAGCCCGCCGGGTCATTCACTTACAAGGTGCCACTGGGTACAAGGCAAAGCTTCTCTGAGACGGAATCAAACAACTTTCTCAAGTCTTTGTTGCTGTTCAGTCACTAAGTCATCTCTGACTCTTCTGTGACTCCATGGACTATAGCTCGCCAGGCTCCTCTGTCCATGGGTTTTCTCAGGCAAGAACACTGGAGTGGGTTTGCCAATGACTTCTCCAGAGCATCTTCCCGATCCAGGGACTGAACCCTCGTCTCCTGCATTGGCTGGCAGGTTCTTTACCACTGAGCCACCTGGGGAGCCCTTCTCAAGTCTTAGCCAGTTTTAAAATGCTCAGCCAGATGTCTCACAATTTAAGACAGCTGAGTGGGTTTTGAAGCCGCTCACCTCTAGGGACACACTTAGGTACCATTCAGATAAATGACCATGCTTAAATGAGAAATTTTAGTTTTACTATTCTGCTTCAATGGAGAGCCACATGGTAACATGTAAGTTCAGGAGGGTGAGATAGCTTTCCACTGTGAATATCATTCAGGAGAAACTAATATATTTAGGCATTACACATGGGATTATGTCATCCCCTTGGTGTACACAGTTTGCTTTCTCTGGCTTTCAAAATTACAGACCCGGTTTTCTGTCAGCCATTTCCAGCACTTCTCACTGAGCACGGGACTGCGCTTCAGAGGAGGCAACCAGGGGCACCACCCACTGCTTGTACACAGCCGGGGTCTAGAGGAAACACATGTCTGACCATCTTTTTCGTGATAGATAACACAGCCCGCTGAGTTATTCTTTGCAGGTGTTTTCTTCAAGAGAAAAAAACAAAATGCTCTAATTGTAAAATCTACTTCATTCACATTTTAAAATGCTTTCTTGTCCTTTGACCTGAACAAGAATATTCCATGATTTTTTTTTTTTGAAAACAAACCATTACCAAAAGCATCTGAATCTTTAGGCTGCAAGGAAATACTCTTCTGTTACACAATTAAATTCAATTAAAACAATTAAGTACCAATTAATTGTCTGATAGAAAAACTCATTTAAAGCTTTTGCTATACTGTTTTTTTAAGGCCCTAAAAGTTTCTTAATATAAGTTTTATTTTATCCTTTACTTTTTTATATTTTAATTTTCTAACATACTAGCATTATTTTCATAATTGGTAAAATGAGGAAATTTTAAAAACTGAGAAAAATGAGATTAGTAATAATTTATGCTTAAAAATCATACCAACTTTGACACATACAACAGCCTCTGAAAACCTTTTTACAATAACTTACACAAATATATAAATTCATATAAACTGAATTTGATGAAGCTTTATAAATCTGAGGCTGTGCCATTTGTTCCATAGATTTCTGTTTCACAGGAGCTAGTAAGCAAAACCTAAATAGTAAGCAAAAATCAAGTGGAAACTATGTACACTCAGTTGCTGAGACCTTGTTTTTTAATATGACAGTGGTGGTAAAAAAAAAAAAATCCATTAATGTTCTTCAGTTCAGTTCAGTCGCTCAGTCGTGTCTGACTCTTTGCGACCCCATGAATCGCAGCACGCCAGGCCTCCCTGTCCATCACCAACTCCCGGAGTTCACTCAAACTCACGTCCATCGAGTCAGTGATGCCATCCAGCCATCTCATCCTCTGTCGTCCCCTTTTCCTCCCGCCCCCAATCCCTCCCAGCATTAGAGTCTTTTCCAATGAGTCAACTCTTCACATGAGTTGGCCAAAGTATTGGAGTTTCAGCTTTAGCATAATTCCTTCCAAAGAGCACCCGGGATTGATCTCCTTTAGAACTGGTTGGATCTCCTTGCAGTCCAAGGGACTCACAAGAGTCTTCTCCAACACCACAGTTCAAAAGCATCAATTCTTCGGCACTCAGCTTTCTTCACAGTCCAACTCTCACATCCATACATGACCACTGGAAAAACCACAGCCTTGACTAGACGGACCTTTGTTGGCAAAGTAATGTCTCTACTTTTTAATATGCTATCTAGGTTGGTCATAACTTTCCTTCCAAGGAGTAAGTGTCATTTAATTTCATAGCTGCAATCACCATCTGCCGTGATTTTGGAGCCCCCCAAAATAAATTCTGCCACTGTTTCCCCATCTATTTCCCATGAAGTGATGGGACCAGATGCCATGATCTTCGTTTTCTGAATGTTGAGCTTTAAGCCAATTTTTTCACTCTCCTCTTTCACTTTTATCAAGAGGCTTTTTAGTTCCTCTTCAACCACGATCAACTTAAAAAGTGAAAATGAACATTAATTTATTCTCAGGGATAATAATCTTTAAGTAGCATTTATATCTTAATGGTATAAACTATAAGTCTGTAAAGAAGTCACATTATAATTCAAATTTTAGTTTTTTCTAGGATTACAAAGTGAGGCTTCTGTGTGTGTGTATCTGTGTGTTTGGTGGTGGGGGAAATGGTTTCTACTTTATTCCATTTGTATTTTTACCTGATTTTTTTTAGAAAATACACTCCAGCTATTACTGCTACTTCCAATACTATTACTTCTACTATTATTAATGAAATACATTAAGAGCTTATCACTTGTCAAGTTCACAGTACCCCTTAGATTCTATCATGAAGTATGTTCTATTATTATGCCCATTTTACAGATGAGGTAACTGATCCATAGAGAGGTTAAGGAACTTCCTTAAGGCTACTTTGCTAGTAGGTGCAGAGCTGGGATCTTAATCTTGGCCATTTGGTTCTAAGGTCAATCACCATGCAATATAATTTTATATAATGCCAACTACAATGCATAAAAGGATAAGATGACAAGCATCAAAATGTCTCAGGATACCCCAGTTTGCTAAGTACTGTAATGACTACAAGTCACAGGCTCTGAAGTGATTTTCAGAATTATTTAGGAAAAATCAATAATTAAAAAAAGGTAAACTAGTCTTTTTAAATGTTCTTAAGTATTTAAGATAGATACAGAAGCTAAGTCTCCACCACAGAAGATCAGGTATACAGCCATGGGAAAAGTTGCAAAAAAAAAAAAAAAATCTAACTTAAATTAACCTCAGCTTAATCTAAGTTAATCTTTTAACTTCTAGGTACGATACTCTCTTCTGATCTTCTGCAAAGGATTGAGAATAAATGAAAACACTGAAAAGAAAGAAGTCACTGAGTAAAACCAACATGCCAAAGGCAATATAGTTGTAATTGGCTGAGTGGGGACTGGAGGTTTGTAAGTGTCTCCACAGCCTTGTATGAATGGCAGGAAACTGCTGTTCCGTCACACTGTCCCCTCCCTCTCCAACACAGCAGCTACTCAGTGCAAAGCGCTGCTTGTTCTCCTTTCTCCCCTCCACCTTCCATGGCTTTAATCACTCCTTTCTTCTACCATTTCAACTTATTATTCCAAGGGGAAGAACTCACTTTCAATTCTTCATATAATGAACCGCATTCCTGAAATCTATAATGGTGTAAATTTGTACAATCATTTCACAAGTCATACAGTAGAAGGCAGAATGATGCCACATCAAAAGCACAATTTTTTGGCTTTACTGGTTGACGCTGGGATTCAGTTTCCAAGTAACCTACTGGTTGTCATTTTAATTCTCCAAATTAGTCTCATAGTTTTAGGAATAAACTATGTATCAGTCAAGTTATGGGTAATCTAAATGAGATATCTCATTTATATACACCATTAGACAAGCACTTTATGTTCAGAATGACATGCTGCAAAGACAGAATCTCTATGTTTCATAAATATAAACTAGCTGCTAATGGCGATTTTAGTTTACAAAGGAAATTTCATACTGGAGGTAAGTTAGCTCAGCCTTTCTGCATAATTTAGTTCCAGTCTAAGGTTGCTAGAAAAGCAGCCCACATGCCTCCTCTCCTTTTAGGAGCCACAGCCCAAAGCCCAGGAAGCAAAGTGTCCCTAGAGCAGCATCATATATCACCTCAGGGAGTGGACATCAGGGAACTTAGCATCAGCATCCTCCCAGCATCAGGAGAGTCTCCTCTTAACAGTGAAGGTACGAGGGAACCAGGATCGGCGCTCACACTGTTAGCATATGTGGTCTGCAAATCTATTCTACTTTAAAGAGAAATTTAACTTTAAAAGGCAGATTTCTGTATTGTAATACGTAATACTGCCTGATCCTACTACTCATGACAGACAATGGAGTGGGCGTCTACAGCCCTGTGGGCCGGGCAGATCCTTACAGTCCCGGGTAATGGAGTAGACCATTCAAGGCCTGAGGCGTGAAGAAGACTCAGTGTCCGCCTGTGCTGGCCTTCTTTCCCATCTGCTGTTGACGCTGTTCATCTGCTCTGGCAGTGGCTAAGCGGGCCTTCAAGATCATGGCTTATTTGTTCTATTTTCCAGATCTATTTACACTAAGCATTTTTAAATTGAATTATTAGTTTAAAAAACCATATTGGTTATATGTTTATTAGACAAAAATCATCTTAAACTATATTTGAATACATACACACACACACTGAATATTTCAAGTATATTTCCTGCCACATACTACAATCTTGGATTATAAAAGCAACAATACATGACTATCAGGTTAGACACGGAGGAATGAATATATAAGTATACACAGACACACAGTGTCATCAGCCAAGATGGTTCTCAGGTGATCTGACCAGTGTTTTTAAAAACAAAAAACTTGAAGAATTAATGAGCTTACCACCACCACCACTTCCATGTGAAGAAACATCACAGACCTTGTGATTAGGAGATTTCCCCTTATAGTAGATACATTTTCCTTTATGTAATTTTACCCATTACTTTTAGTAACCATTTTAGGTTATTTCTCAAAACCCCTGTCTCTCTTTGCTACCCTTTAATTAGTTCTAGATTATTATCAACTCTGCCCTTTTCTTCTCTCTCTATTCCATTGCCTCAGACTATTAGTCATTATTTGGCTCTTATCTATGGATCTGAAAATTTTAATCCTTTGTTATAAATTGGTTCTTTCAATTTCAGTTGGTTTTTAAACTCTTCCAATCAACTCATATTTCTCTAAATCTCATCTTCCTTTTGGCTAATCACATAAAATAGTCTCACTTGTCATGTAGGAGAAAAATAAAACAAGAGATACAGACTTCATTCTTTCAATTGTAATAACCTAAAAACACTCATGCAAAAGGATACACTGCTTAATCAGTAACATATGATTAATATAAATATGATGAATCATATATATGACAAATTTAATACATTAACCACAAGTGAAAATAATTGTCACCATTATAGAAAGCTTCTAGAGACAAAGAAGCTCTGACACATTCTCGTGGTCATATTGATAATGCATATGATTAACAATAACCAATGAAAACAAAGAATGCTAAGAAAGCATTCTCTTTAACTGAAACACAAGAAAAAAGATGATGAGATAATTTTGAAGAAATTATGACTTCTATCAACAGATAATAGCAAAATCCACTCAGGAAAAAACATATGCTATGTACGTACGTATGTGTAATGTTACACATACATATTCTGCTTTAGTGTGTTAAAGTAGATGTGAATATGAAAAAATGAAACAAATGGTGAATTATACTGTGCTTTAGTCATAAATCAAACCTAGCTTTCTGAAAATCAAACCAATCCCTTATAAACAGAGAAGGACTTGGAGAAAGTTATATTAACATGAATAAAGATTTTTCTTAAAAGAGCCATAAGATGAGCATTTAATTAACACACATACACACACTCTTTCTTTAGGCTGTTGAAATATAAAGTCTTAAATTCTCCATTAAAAAAAAAAACAAACCTTGATTATAAGCTTTAAAACCATTTGAAGATGTGGAAGACTGTCTGCCTTTCAGCCTACTTCAAAGCCAGTAGAGAAATCATTTCTTCTTCTTCCAACTCAAAGTATGTTTAGGAGCAGAACATCTGATAGAAGTGGTATTGCCAATCTAACCAATTTTAAAATATAAAGTGCTTCTAGCAATATTTGGATACATATAATTTGACAAAAAAAGTTTTATAAACCTAAGCTTTGAAAAATAGAAAATATAAGCCCCAAGGAAAAAAAAAAGCATAATTTGTAATTGAAAGAAAATAATATTTTGTAGAGAAAAAAACTGTTCTTCCAAAAAGAGACAAAAATGACTAACTCTTATTTCCCAAGAGAATTATGCCACTTTTATACAACAAAATTACAGCTACCACAAATTGCTTTCAACAATTCCACTGCTGCTTCATTTGACCACTTGAAAATCAAAATTCTTTCAGATTATAAATATAACTTTTTATAACTCTGTTATTACGTACTGTGAATGGGGAAAGGGGGCCAATCTTGTGGCCGTAGCGTCGGATGGCCTCTCTGATGTGGCTGGGCTGGATGGCATCGCTGTGAGCCTCAACACCACAGGCCGCAGTGCTCTGCGACAGAAAAACACATAAATTGTTACTAAATCAAAAACACACAACACAACTACAGTGTATAAAATATGAAAATAAACTTTTATAAAATGGACGGTTTTTCCCTTAGGATGCACATCAGTGCTGCCATATACTACATCTAACAACAACAAAAAAATTCCATTAGCAAATCAAAGATGACTTTTACATGACCCCTTCCAAGCAGACCAACCAAATGCAATTTTTATGCCCCCAATATTTCACCTAGGCCTGCATGTCAAGGTACAGGAGAATAGAGCCGGTTGTGAGCGGTTGAAAAGTGTCATGTGAGCTTGCTGAAAGAACTACAGGAAGCTATTTTTTAAAAAAAACATTTAAACATTTATTACTATAAATGTGTCTTGGGAGCTTGTTGGATGTATTTCTGAAATAACCTGAGAGTCATCAATTTTAAAATAAAAAATGTAAAACTGCTATATATTTATTTATAATACAGGGGATGGCCATAGAAGATCATTTCAACCTGGTTCCTAGTTTTCTAAGTGTCCTCTGTGATTCATTTTGATATTTGGCAAAACTAATACAATTATGTAAAGTTTAAAAATAAAATAATTTAAAAAAATAAAAGAAAAAAAAAAAAAAAAAAAAAAAAATAAAACAGAAACTATTACTTTAATCTGCCTCATCTGTAAAAGACAAGTTTGAAAGTACACAAAGACACAAGAATGAAAAAGATTATTTGCAATAAGAGTATGGATCTCAACTCAAGAAATGTATGTAACATGATTTTAAAAAAATGAAATAGAGGTATTATATGTTTATGATTTAGTTGTAGGCTCTGGCTTCTCAAATACCTTGGTCTAGATCCCAGCCATTTCAGTTACCAGTTCTGTCAAGTCATGTAAGATACCTGTATTTTAGTTTCCTTATCTGTAAACAGGATAATAATTTTAACTGCTCTATAGGGTTGCTGTGAAAATTAAATGAGTTGATATGTTTAAACTCTTAGAACAATGCCTGACATATGTTAGCTATCAACAGCAGTAGGTTATTGTTTAAATTAAAAACAGCACATCCATGTTCTTGAAATGATAAGCTAATTTACTTAAAAGTGCAGTAGGTACCAGATGCCAAGTCATCAACATTAAAGAATCAAGAGAAAGAAATAGTAGCCCATGTATTACTTATCACTCTCATTGCAGAAGTACCATGCTCAGAATTCCTTATAGAGGTATATCTAGCATGACCTCTACTGAGAGTGAAATGGCAAATCTTATCAAAATGAAAAAATACAACCATGTTTGATCCAACAATTTCATGATTTCTAAGGATTTATCCTGCAGATATATTATTATACAGGCAAAAAATAATACAGATAGCTAGACAGTCACTGCTGTACTATCTGAATTAATGAAGCAAATGTTCATCAAGGAGAGAACCATAAAATCAATTATGATACATTCATTCAATGCAATAGAAACCACAGCAACCACCATAAAGAAGGAGGCAGCTCCATATAGATTCCTATGGAGCTATCTATAAGACATACTGTTTGAGAAAATGCCAGGTGTACAACTGGATAACCATGTTATCAGCTTTTTTTTTTTTTTAAAGGCTGAACAGTACATGCTCATTTAAGCATAGGTTATTTCTGCAAAGACACCCTGAAAATTAGTAACAGTGCAGAATTTCTTTCTCTTGGAGTACAGATGGGTGTCTGGAGCATATGGGTTAGAAGAAACATTTTTCACTGTACATCCTTCTGTGCCTTTTAAATATATTTTTTGTGCCCTTTGCATTTTTTTTATTATTATGAACTAGTAAAATAATTAAAACATTCCTACAAAGAGCATCTAATTATTCAAGCTGAACCTGAAATAAGACTAAAATATAAAACGAGAGCTTGATTATTTTTAATTATTTTTAACAAGACCTGAAATAAGCCAAATAGGAATATACTCTAGAGTATCTTTCTCAATTTCATTCCAACAATACCCTAAATAACATAACTGCTGTGCCCACAATAACAAGGATTAAATTATCTTAACCCCTCACTTTGGCACTCATATAAAAGTGCACACATAGTTTTTCTTTAAAAAGAAAAAATGCTTTCTTGATTCTTATCCCAAGTACTTTGTTCCAGTTGGATTATATTAGAATAAATGCAATTATCAAGTACCTGGTGAGGCTAAAGACTCTTTTGTGAGTTGGGCTGGCCAAAAAGTTTGATCAGGATCTCATAGACAAGTGAGAACAGACATTTTGGCCAACCCCATACAACATGGGGACATTCAGTTCAGTTCAGTTGCTCAGTCGTGTCCGACTCTTTGCGA
This sequence comes from Bos mutus, assembly GCF_027580195.1. Classification (NCBI taxonomy): domain Eukaryota; kingdom Metazoa; phylum Chordata; class Mammalia; order Artiodactyla; family Bovidae; genus Bos; species Bos mutus. Next base: position 31,607,257 of record NC_091639.1, on the reverse strand, counting down.
CCCCATGAATCGCAGCACGCCAGGCCTCCCTGTCCATCACCAACTATCAGAGTTCACTCAGACTCACGTCCATCGAGTCAGTGATGCCATCCAGCCATCTCATCCTATGTCGTCCCCTCCTCCTCCTGCCCCCAATCCCTCCCAGCATCAGAGTCTTTTCCAATGAGTCCACTCTTGCATGAGGTGGCCAAAGTACTGGAGTTTCAGCTTTAGCATCATTCCTTCCAAAGAAAGCCCAGGGCTGATCTCCTTCAGAATGGACTGGTTGGATCTCCTTGCAGTCCAAGGGACTCTCAAGAGTCTCCTCCAATACCACAGTTCAAAAGCATCAATTCTTCGGTGCTCAGTTTTCTTCACAGTCCAACTCTCACATCCATACATGACCACTGGAAAAACCATAGCCTTGACTAGACGGACCTTTGTTGGCAAAGTAATGTCTCTGCTTTTCAATTTGCTATCTAGGTTGGTCATAACTTTTCTTCCAAGGAGTAAGCGTCTTTTAATTTCATGGCTGCAATCACCATCTGCAGTGATTTTGGAGCCCCAAAAAATAAAGTCTGCCACTGTTTCCCCATCTATTTCCCATGAAGTGATGGGACCAGATGCCATGATCTTCGTTTTCTGAATGTTGAGCTTTAAGCCAACTTTTTCACTCTCCACTTTCACTTTCATCAAGAGGCTTTTTAGTTCCTCTTCACTTTCTGCCATAAGGGTGGTGTCATCTGCATATCTGAGGTTATTGATATTTCTCCCGGCAATCTTGATTCCAGCTTGTTAAGAGGGCAATATCCTGCAGACAAAGAGGGTAAGGGGTTTTCCAGCGCTTTCCTCTGTGAAAGCTCCTTTCTATCTGAAAAGTGGATTTATTTCTTTGCTACATGGCCATTGCAGAGGGACTCTTCCTTTACTTTCCCAAATAAGTTCTATTTTGGTATAGAATATGTTGGTCAAAATCTCCCAGAACTTCTGGCATGGAGATCCAATAGACTTCAGAACACTGAAGAAGGAAGTGTAAGTTAGAAACCACTTGTGGCCACTATTTGTAAGATGGCAGCAAGTAAGCCATCCTGTTTGAATCATGTTATCATTGCTAAAAATAAGAAGTTACCTTATATAAAAATAAGAATATTCAATTCTGTGAAAAATGTCATTAAAATTTCTCTTTTGCCCATTTCTGGTTTATCTGCTATAATTATGCCATTGCAAACACCAGCATAAGTTACCACATGTGCTTCTTCACCCTCTTGATTTGCCCACTGAGTTCTTTGCAAGGAAATCTTTACATCTCAAATGTGTCTGCAGTATTGTTTTCATCTCAAAAAATACCTTCTCATTTCTGTAAACATCCCTTCCCTCACCAAAGTACTAGTAATCTGTTTAAGTTCAAAATTCATATCAAGTTTAGAATTTTTACTTCAGCAGTGACTTCATAAATTTTCTAACAGTCTTCAAAACTGTTACAGAAGGATTAGTATTAAATTTATGTATTTGCTACACTAATAAAAATATTATGTTATAAATACATATGAAGACTGTTAGATTTATATACCAATTTAGCTTTCTCATTCTGCTTGAGCCCACATCTTGGAATATTCTTTAAATTTTCAAAAATGAAACCCACATGTTTGACAAAATACTGAGTCTTGTTGTCTATAGTGTATTTATCAGAATTTCTGTGGGGACTAAACTCCTAATTTCTTAAAGTCAAGAACAAGGTGCTTGATAAAATTCTTCTTCATGTGTCAGCTGCCCTTCCCCCGGCTGTATTCATATTCCACTCTTGGATTCTTCCATTTCGTTTTTAGTTATGTCTTTTTATTCAGAAGCTGCTGCTCAACACTGGAAGTGGAAGTATCACACGGAGTTCTCCATACTTCCTGGATCTGGGCATTGTCTCTCTTCTGTCCTTGCTGACTTGAACTGAATAAAATTCTTCAACAGTTTCAACACTCAACTGTAGTACAAGAAGTTACCCTGAAACTTCGGTTGCACCAGGATCTCTTATCTGACTCTTTTCTTCCCAACATAAAAGCTGTTGGGAAGAAACAACTTTTTTTTTAATCCTTTCTCAGCTTTCCCCTTGCCAGGTAATCTAATATTTAAGAAGGACCTGGAATCTCAGATAACCCTCTTACTCTTTTCACGACTACATCTTCTGTTAAACTTGATACTTTAGATTCTACAGAGGTGTAACAGAGGAGTAATATGTATCTCCAATCAGAGCAAGGGAAAGGTTAGTAGCCTTCTGTCCCTCACTGACCACATGGATTGATGTATGACCAGAGTGGGCAGGCAAGTGTCTTTTTTCTTCTCACTCTTGTACACAGAGCTCTCTCAGTTCTTCGAGTTTATAGAGGATTTCCCTTCAGATGAAGTTGGGCCACTCCTTGGCTAAAGGCTATAGTATAATACAGTTAAATACAGTTAATTTTCTCATTCCAAAATTTAACTGAGATGTTGTGTAATCTGTCATTCTATGTAAGTAGGAAGTGATTTTTTTTTAAACTAAAGAAATTAACTAGAAAAGGTATTTGAAAAGAAGATAATAAAGAATCACCAAATTCAAAGATTCATATATTATAAAATTTGGAAAAAACACAAGATATTATCTATGCTAAACTTTCCCAACTCCCCACATTATAGGTGATACAGTGAAGATAAGGGACACTCCCAAGATTAAAATGACAGTATTAAGATATGATTATACATCAAGTTCCTTGGCTTTCAGTACCATCACAGCTGAGGTTTCCAGTGAGTAAAAAATCAAAATATAGCAAGAGCTTGAATATGGAGTAAGAAATGGTAACCCACTCTAGTATTCTTGCCTGGAGAATTCCATGGACAGAAAAGCCTGGCGGGCTATAGTCCACGCGGTCGCAAAGAGTTGGATACAACCAAGCAACTAACACTTTTAGTTTCCTGAATGTAGAAGATGCGAATAAGTAAATAAAAATAAATAAATTACTTTACATATGCATAATTACCAGGTTAATTATAAATTTCTACGTAGTTTGTAAAGCAAATCCACTGAGGAGGTCCTTAAGTAATATTTTACACTCTAGTTTTAGTTACTGAATGAGTTGGAAAGCACTATAGCCGAAATTCTTTAGAACTACTTTACAATACAGAAGTTCTTTATTGTTCGGAGTTTCCCTTAATAAAGAAGCACTGAGCTCTGTCACTTTGAAAATAGAAGGGGGAATCCAGATACGAGGATGAAATTTAAATGTGCTCACCATCAGTTATAAGATGATATCTTGGCACAGCTCCACTACTAGTAGTGGCAAACAGTTTCTCTTGTGCCAACCAACGTGTACAGAAAAGTATACATTTTGGACAAATTATAAAAAACAAGTACCTGAAAGCAAAAGAGTGATCTCACCCGGACAAAAACTGAAAGGGCGAGTACTATATATAGGAGGAGGGAATGGCTGTGGGTTGGTTTTCTGTTTTTCTGTTTTAGCCTAAGGGTAGGCCCTAGTCAGTACAGGGTCACGGGGCCTTAGAAGCATGAAGAACTGTAGCTCAGAGTTCAGGGCAACCACAGTAGGTGTAAAGAGAAAAAGAAAATCCCAAAAAAGGACAGAATCAAAGAAAGGAAGACAAATATTCAGTGTATAAATTTTACCCAAATCTTTGACTAACTTCTAAGCTATTCCTTCGTGGGACTGAATCCAAGAAACCAAGGTAAAACTAAATAAAGGAAGAGAGCGTCTAGCTGCTGAAGAGGCATTTGAGTTTGGAGTTTATAGAGTTCCATCTAGAAGAGTAAACAGTCTGCTTAACATACATATGAACACACCACCAACACCACCTCTTCTCATAGGAATACTACAGAACCTGAAATCTCTACAATATATTACTCACAATGTCCAGCATATAATTTAAAATTACTAGACATGCAACAACACAAGAAAGTGTGACTTATACTCAATGGAGATCAAAATAATCCAGATAGTTAATTTATCATATGAGAGTTTTAAAACAGCTATTATGAAATAAAAGAAGTTAAAAAATAACAATAAACTATAAAAAGAAATCAAAAGAAAATTATAAAACTGTAAAACAAAATATCAGAAACAAGACATTAATGGATGAGTGTTAAGACTGAACGGACAGTAGATAGAGTTTGGAACATAAGGGAAGATCAACAGAAGTTATTCAACCTGAAGAACAGGAAGAAAAGATTGAAAAGGAAATTCAACAGAGCTTCGGGCACACGTTGAACAATATCAAAGTAACTAACGAAAATATACCTGGAATCTCGGAAGGGGAGAAGAGAGAACATGAGGCAGATAATAGAAATAATAAGAAATAATAGCTGATAATTCCCCCCTCAATTTAAAAGTATTCAATTTTCAAGAGGCTCAGAGGATTCTAAACAGAAAAAATGCAAAAGAAAACCATATCTATGGATATCATAGTCAAACTGCTTAAAATCAAAAATAAAGATATGATTTGGAAAACATCCAAAGAAAAATAGAACATTACAAACACACAAAAAAGCTACAAAATCTTCTGACATGTGATTAAAAGCAGTGGCTCTAATATTTTCTCCCATTCTGTGGGCTGTCTTTTCATTTTGTTCATGGTTTCCTTCGTTTTGCAAAAGCTTTTATGTTTAAGTGGGTCCCATTTGTTTATTTTGATTTTCATTACCCTATGAGGTAGATCAAAATAGATCTTGTTTATATCAGGCAGCGTTCTACCTAGTGTTTCCCCCTAAGAATTTTATATATCTTGTCTTACATTTAGTTCTTTAATCCATTTTGAGTTTTTGTGTATAGTGTTAGAGAGTGTTCTAATTTCATGCTTTTACACATAGTTATCCAGTTTCCCCAACATCACTTATTGAAGAGACTGTCTTTTCCCCATTGTATTATATACTTTTGCCTCCTTTGTCATAGATTAGTTAAGCATAGGCACGTGGGTTTATCTCTGGGCTTTCTATCTTGTTCCATTGACCTATATTTCTGTTTTTGGGCCAGTACCATTCTGTTGTGATTACTGTAGCTTTGGATAAAATGATATAATCATTTGGGAAAAAAGTTCTTGTAGTTTCTTTAAAAACTGAGCACATAGCTACTCTATGATCCAATAATTTCATTTCTAGCTAGTAATTTCATTTCATTTACCTATGAAAAATGAAAGCATTTGTCCATAAAGATTTGTACTATAATGTTCGTAACAGGTTTATTCATAATACCCTCCAAACTGGACATAGCCTAACTATCAAAATGAGAATGAGTAAACTGATATACAAGCAACTTACTCATCAATAAAGAAGAATAAATTACACTTGTACTTAAAAACATAAACTTTAAAAATACCCTGAGTGAAAGAAATTTCACACAAAAGAGTATACATATTATATTCTCTTTGTATGAGGCTCCAGAAGAGAGAAAAGAGAGAAAACTAAAAAGTCAGAACTGTGTTTGCTTTTCTGGGGATGGTGACGGGATTGCCTGGAAGAGGTGTGAAAGAATTTTTGGAACTGATAGTAATGTTTTTTGTAATCTTGAGAGGGTATCAGAAAACAATGTATTTATATATCTGTCAAAACTCAGCAAATGGTATACTTAAGAATTGAGTGGTACACTGTATATAAACTTTACCTTTTTTAAAAAAGTATAATGTATACATTATAAATTTCTTTATAATGTATACATTATACAAAATTATGTGTTCTGGCACAAATTATACTGATGCCTGCTGCTTACCTTTTAATGTATCAAAAAAAAAAGAACTGGTGGATGGATAAAAGAATAATCAGATATACATATAAAGTAAATGTAAATATAGTAAATATATTAAACATAGTAAAATTTTAATTGCAGAATCAGATGATAGATATATGGTATTCACTCTACAATTCTTTTAACTTTTTTGTATGTTTGAAAATTTTTATAATAAAGTATTAGAAAACATCAATATCTTGCTATAAATTGGCTGTTTCTAAAATCTGATTAATGAGAAAAACAGAATACATGTTCCATCCCTGTGAACTCAGTAAGCTCTCCCTGTGCTGTGCTGAGTCACATCTGTCTCTTTGTGACCCCATGGACTGTAGCCTGCCAGGCTCCTCTGTCCAGGCGGATTCTCTAGGCGAGAATAATGGAGTGGATTGCCATGCCCTCGGGGATTTCCTGACCCAGGGATCAAACTCAAGTCACTCACATTGCAGGTGGATTCTTTACCATCTGAGCCATCCAGGGAAGCTCCACTCCACTGGAGTGGGTAGTCTATCCCTTCTCTAGGTGATCTTCTCAATCTAGGAATTGAACCAGGATATCCTACATTGCAGGCTGATTCTCTACCAGCTGAGCTACCAGGGAAGCCCCAAGATCTCTTTTCTTTGCACCAAAAAGAAAGAAAACGAAATAGAAGAATATATTAACCTTTTTTCTTTTCCTTTGCTTGGTCTTAGCCGAGTCTTGTCCAGCACTCCCATTCCCTAGGGATCCTGATGTGGTCTTCCCCGAGTGCTGTGAGCCTGCTGATGGAGCTGTTGGTGTAGGAGGAGGTGTGTTCTCAGGAGACTCTGGATAGGGCTTCATGCAAGACCCCTGTTCAAAGACATGTGGCTCTGAAATTAGGCAACCAGAACTTCTACTAACATTTTATTTAGATAGTTCATTAATTCAGTAATATTTGAAAGTTACAAATATAAAAACCCCATTTATTATTATCCAGTCCACAGAAATGATGCCATCATCTTGCCCCTAAGGGTCTAAATATATTAATTTCTAATCTGTCTGATCATTCAGATAAAAACTAAGATTCCTCAGATACAGCTTCCAAAATTTCTGCTGATTCAGTCAGATAGATATTTTTACTGAGAAGTTTTGTCAGTATTTCAAAAGCACTCAAAAGGAAGTTCTAAACTTTCCCCCCCGAACAGGATGCCTTTCAGACATTCTCTGTATCATGGTGACCGGCCTTCACTTCAGGGTGAAATAACTCACACTCAGTGCTTTAGGGTCACTGCAGCTTTATCCCTAGCTCCTCCAACACCTAGTCTCTTCCTTCCTTCAGAACATCCCTCACATCTACCTGCTTTCTTTGACTATGCCTGCAAGTCTGTTCTCTCTCCCTGGTGGAGGTCCTTCAAATATTTGAAGACTGTCTATCTCACAGCCTCTTCTCTTCTACAGGTCAAGCACCTTAAGTCCCTTCTACCACTTATTATGAGACGTGCCTTCGGGGTCCTCCTCCCACCCCTATTACTCTCCTTTAGATGGCCTCCACTTTGTCAATGTCCATCCTCTCAGATGGTGCCTAGACACTGAAACAAAACAAAAGATATTGTGATGTTTCCTTTTCAGTACCGTCACAATATTTATTATTTATCATTATAAGAAACTTATAGGCAAATAAGTCTTTTTCATATATGGTATTATAAATCTATATTTTCCCGATCCTATCAACTGTAATAACTATGCTATCTACTGACCTATTTAAAAAATTATGCTAAACTTTGTAAAACATTTTGCTGAAATTCAGATACTATTTCCAAGAATATTTCTTTGATCTGCTTGCCTAGAAACATCAAACAAGAAGGAATAAAGCTAATGTGGCATGAGTTGCTCTTAGGAAAAACAAGGTAATTCTTAGAGATCATTACTTCCAGAATATAAACCATGTGTTTGAAAAAAAAACTCTGGAAAATTAATTCAAATTAATATTAACCTTGATAATCTGAGAAACCTAAGTTTAACTAGCTCACTTCTTTATATGGCTAGTGTTCAAGAATGACAATTATTAAAATAGAATGCATGTGATTAATTCCATGCCTTGTGCTTCCAATCCAATTGACTGTACATAGCACCTCCATTTGGATCTTCTTAAAATACCCTTTTGAACTCATCACTCTTTAGCCAAGAAACTTTCAATTCTTCCTTCCCGAAGTGTCTAAGGCCTTTATTTTCTAATTTCCTACTTCCCTTCTCAATGAATCCTTGGCTTGAATATTTTAATCAGGTTTTTTCCTCCCTGTACAACTGCACTTATGCTGCCTCCAAAGCCTACAGTATTTTCCCCACTTTTATCATCTCATCAAAGTTTTATCTTTTCTTCAACACTCAACTTCTTTTCTGAAGTCTTCTTTCATTATAATTAGGGAGCTGCTTTTATCTCTGAACTTTCTGTCTATGACATTCATTTGGAAATCAGTACATAAAATCTTGAACTGTCTGTTTGTTCATTTACCGCTTTGCTTGTTTTGCAGAATGTTCTGTCTCCCTGAATACAGATCATATTAGTCTCCAGAGCCCCCACTGGTTCCTAACCTGGTAAAGTCCCTAAAGCAGCCCCTTAATTGTGCTTGCTGACCTGCAATGCTGATGAACAGGAATTCCTGGCCTAGAGTGGTCATTGTGTGTTGAGTTCGGTAATAAAGGGCAGAAAGACTTCGAGTCCCTCCAAATGTTCATTTTGACCACTAGTCATATTGGAGGAGGGGTGTCTAGCCGGCCAGGGAAATGCTGGAGGCCTGTATCAACATATTTAGCCAGGATGCTTTCTGACACTCCTGCTCCCATCTCCCAGAGAGCCCAGGAAGTTCAACACATACAAGCCATCTTTCTTAACTGCTGGGTAGCTGGGAGCAGCAGCTGTGGTTGCTGAGCACTGTCCAGGGCAGCTTGGCCACCCTGGAGAATCAAGAAAGTGCGGGGTGGAAATACAGTTTTCCTAGCCACGTAAGCAATCCCTTGAATGTTATGGGAAAACTAGGCTTGTTATGTTCACTGTAAATTTCTTTAATTAGAAATGTTACAACAAATTTGTCTGATGTTAATGAAAAGCATACTTCTACACATATTCATAAAGTGAACACGTACCAAAGACAGTTTAACGGGTGTTCTTTGACATCATAATTTGGGTTTGTAACATAAAGAAAACAAATACTGTTTAATCAACTGGGTGTGCTTTAGGGACTTTTGAAGCATGTTCACTGATAATGATGTATAACCTTTTTCAAGACAAAAATGGATTTTTAATGGGCATAAACATTTTAATTCCTACTTTAGTTCTAAGCCAATTTGGTTCCACAAGGGGCATAAAAAAGATGTCATACTTTTGGCTTGTAATAAGATACAGGCATATATCTTTATATATCTCATAAGTATCTCAGAGCAGAGACACTTAAACTTGGAGTCCAGTGGGTTCACAGATCCTTTATATTCATGGAATGGTTTCAGAGAGTCTCTGAATGCCCTGAAGTTGTATACAAAATGTGCAAATGTATTTATGGAGAAAGGATTTACAGTTTTCTTCGGATTCTCAAAGGGGCTTAGTAGCCATTTTCAGGTTATAGGTTTCACCTAACTAAATCTGAGGCTCACTTCATATTATACATGTGAATGTTAACCAAACCTCCTTGCTGCCCTCTTTATGGTCATTAGGTTGAATTATATGAAACTGATGTTTATGTTAGTGTAAAAAAAAAGTCAGATTATTTGCAAATTCATTAACTAGATGTTACATTTATGGTTTTTAGGCACATGCTGTTTACAGGAATTATTTTTTATGCCAAAAATGACACACACTTATTATACAAAGCCTTAAAGTTGGAAAGAAGACTCCACAGTCCCCACAGGTGGGGATCCCAGCAACAGAAACTGAATATAGAAAGGATCTGATTTTTGCATGATTGGGTCAATCAAACCCCAAAGGATACATGGAGCCGTATTTCTTTAGATCATGTTTAGAGATGGATCCATAACTGGAAAGTCCAACCATCAATAATGCCAGGAATTATCATTACATGAATAAAATAATCCTTTCATCTTTGAAGCAAAAATTAAATACATAACTTTTCTCCATGTTATTCAGTTAACTAAACCAAGTGTTCATCTCCCATGGAAATGAGAGGTACTCTTTCACTGAAGGGCCAGGAATACTAAATAAGGCTAAGAGAAGGTGATAAAATCACTGCATTAAGTGGACTGTTAGGGCCTGATACATAGTAGGTATTTGTTTGAATGTTGAATGTATTAAGATTCTGTGACTGAAGGCTATATATTCCTACATAATCTTTTTCTTAGAACTACTAATGTAAACACCAAACATGAGGGGAAAAAAAAAACCCCACAGATGTGTCAAAGCCAGATTTTTTAATACTCACCTCAGCAGAGTTGTGGTACTGAATGAAGGTGGCAGAGATGGCATGGCTGAAGGGGTCTCCTGCCTTGGTTACCATGTCCTGCCTCACAAGAAGAGCCAGATCCACCAACTAGAAGATCAGAATAAGAAAGTTACAGAGCTGGAAACAGTCACCAAGGTGACTGAAACGGTAACTACATACAAGCAATTATATCCCAAATGTTATTAGTGAGATGGTCTGCCTAAAACATCTGTATTGTGGACATAAAGGTATGCTTTCATGGCTGGTAAGTGGACCTACTCATGAACACAAAGGATAAAGTCTGACTTCCTAGTGGAGTGGTTCTCAAAGTTTATAATCTCTAGGAAAACATTTTTAAATACAGATTTCTGGGTTCCATGCTCTGAGAGTCAATAATAATTCAGTACAGCTGCTCTAGGATGTAGCTTAGAAATTTACATTTTAGACAAGAACCAAGGTGAAGCGGATGCTTGCAGTCTGAGAACCAGGCTCTGAGAAACTACTAGAGGACAGTGATTCCAGACTCAGGTTTTGGGAAGCACTCAGTGGATTGTACATTTCTAGAGAGGTATTTTTCAAAGTCCAAAAATAATCTCTAAGCAAGAGAGATGTGTACTTGGAATTCAATGTTGACGAAAACTAGGCAAGGATAGTTTCTGGTTTGGCTAAAGTTGCAAGAAACAGTCACTTTTGCCTAATACCCACTGGAGCTGAGGATGCAGAGAAACATAATTGGCCTGCTGCTGCTGCTGCTAAGTCGCTTCCGACTCTGTGCGACCCTATAGACGGCAGCCCACCAGGCTCCCCCATCCCTGGGATTCTCCTGGCAAGAACACTGGGAGTGGGTTGCCATTTCCTTCTCCAATGCATGAAAGTGAAAAGTGAAAGTGAAGTCGCTCAGTTGTGTCCGACACTTAGCGACCCCATGGACTGCAGCCCACCAGGCTCCTTTGTCCATGGGATTTTCCAGGCAAGAGCACTGGAACGGGGTGCCATTGCCTTCTCCATAATTGGCCTAAATTTCAGCAAATACTGAGATTATCATAGAAGAGAACTCATGGCTGTTTTCAGTCCTGGTAGAGCAGCAGGTGGAAGGGGAAAGCAGCTACATGCAGCTTGATACGACAGATTCAAGTTCTTACCTGTGCCACAGTTTCATACGCTAAATATGCTAAAATTTCCATAGCAATAACATTGGGCTTTATCTCCATACTACCGCAGTCCAACCAGTCTCGAAATTTGGACCCTTTTTTGGCTAGTCATTAAAAAAAAAGTAGAGAATATTTAGTTTTTGAAGTGTTTTAATACTGCATATTACTATCGCAAAGTGAAAAATATATCTATTGAAAACAATGTGCATAAAATGTAATTTTTGAAAACTCTTATTAGTGTCTAGATATATTCTAGTCCCAAGAACGCCTGTACACGTTTGCATCTTTCATATCTCTGCTGCCTAGAAGTACATTAAACCACTGAATGCTTAGCACTTCTTACAGTGTGTTAGAATAGCTTATCACTGACCATAGATTCTGTTCTAACAATAGTCAGAAGAATCACTTGCTTGATGTAACTTTATTCTTATGGAAAGAAAATCCTGGAAGAAAGAATCTGTGATGAAAAAAGGAACACACGGAAATGTATTTTTCAGTTCAGTTCAGTCGCCCAGTCGTGTCGAACTCTTTGTGACCCTGTGAATTGCAGCATGCCAGGCCTCCCTGTCCATCACCAACTCCCAGAGTTCACTCAAACTCATGTCCATCGAGTCAGTGATGCCATCCAGCCATCTCATCCTCTGTCATCCCCTTCTCCTCCTGCCCCCAATCCCTCCCAGCATCAGAGTCTTTTCCAATGAGTCAACTCTTCACATGAGGTGGCCAAAGTACTGGAGTTTCAGCTTTAGCATCATTCCTTCCAAAGAACACCCAGGGCTGATCTCCTTCAGAATGGACTGGTTGGATCTCCTTGCAGTCCAAGGGACTCTCAAGAGTCTTCTCCAACACCACAGTTCAAAAGCATCAATTCTTCTGCACTCAGCTTACTACCTTTCAAAATAGGTCTGTTTCTTGAGTAGGCTCGAAGTTGTGAATTTAGAATTAAATGGAACAAACTGATATCTGGCCTGATCTAAGTCTGTGCTTACATTTTCCTGATGAAAAATGTGTCCATATTCTTAAGCGTGATTCTCAAAACCACCCAGAATGATTCCAACCTTCCTTTATATTATTCCCTAATTAAAATGTCACCTGGGCTTGAATTAATCTTCTTTGTGTTGACCCCTGCATGGGATACTCTCCTATCACTTGACTTCATTCATATGAATCTTGCCCAGGGCCACAGACACACGTTCCCCATTCCAATCATTTACTGAACGCTTATCAGAGATCATTCTGTGTCTGCTCGTGATTTCACAAGCCACATTACAAGTTTTGTGGGTCGACACCACGCATCTCATCTCTCTGCATACCTACCAGTACTGAAAACACAAGGAATCTTCTGTTAGGTATCTCGAAACTGCCACAGCACTATGCAGTCTAATGTGACATAGGGCCACAGTAATAAGATATCACTTATTACTATTAATATATTATTAATAAACTATAAATTATATAAATAATTATAATTAATAATTATAAATTAATAAGTTATTATTAATATATTGTTACTTATTAATAGTAATAAGATATTACTAACTTAACTAGTAATCTAGAGGAAAAGATTGATAGTCAAGATTTTATCACATCTATAACATAATCATCTTTAAAAAATCCACTGATTATTCTTTTGGTTAATCTGGTCCTACAAGTCTGTGAAACACTTAATGGTAACTCCAAGCATGATGTTTTGATCCTGATAGATACAGTCCTCCTGGATTTCACATACAGAGAGTTTTCTGTGAAATAAATCACAGGAGACATTAAGTCCTGCTATTGAAGCATGTATCCAAAGCTGTCAGCCGTGGCCGAGTTACGGTGATCCCCACTGAAGCTATCTCCCTAAAGGAACCGATCTTCCCAGTGCTCTCTGACATGTAACATTCCATCTAACTAGGAAGCTGTAATAGCTCACCAACACTTGGTTCACATCTGTGGAATACTTCTGAAGTTAACAGGCAGCAATTTGGCAAGATCAATAAAATGCACCTTATTCATTTCTCCCTTTGACAGACAGTTATAGGGAAACTGGTTGGGCCACAGACTTGGATTACCATGATACTGAATGGTTTGCCTTAGAAATGAACAGAGATCATTCTTTCGTTTTTGAGATTGCATCCAAGTACTGCATTTCAGACTCTTTTGTTGACTATGATGGCTACTCCATTTCTTCTAAGGGATTCTTGCCCACAATAGTAGATATAATGGTCATCTGAGTTAAATTCACCCATTCCAGTCCATTTTAGTTTGCTGATTCCTAGAATGTTGACGTTCACTCTTGCCATCTCCTGTTTGACCACTTCCAATCTGCCTTGACTCATGGACCTGACATTCTGGGTTCCTATGCAGTATTGCTCTTTACAGCATCAGACCTTGCTTCCATCACCAGTCACATCCACAACTGGGTGCTGTTTTGCTTTGGCTCTGTCTCTATATTCTTTCTGGAATTATTTCTCCACTGATCTCCAGTAGCATATTGGGCACCTACTGACCTGGGGAGTTTATCTTTTGGTGTCCTATCTTTTTGCCTTTTCATACTGTTCATAGCGTTGTCAAGGCAAGAATACTGAAGTGGCTTGCCATTCCCTTCTCCAGTGGACCACATTTTGTCAGAACTCTCCACCATGACCCATCTGTCTTGGGTGGCCCTACATAGCACGGCTCAAAGTTTCATTGAGTTAGACAAGGCTGTGGTCCATGTGATTAGATTGGTTAGTTTTCTGTGATTCTGGTTTTCAGTCTGTCTGCCCTCTGATAGATGATGGTGAAGGAAAAGACCCTGATGCTGGGAAAGATAGAAGGCGGGAGGAGAAGGGGACGACAGAGGATGAGATGGTTGGATAGCATCACTGACTCAATGGACATGAGTTTGAGTAAACTTCGGGAGCTGGTGATGGACAGGGAGGCCTGGCATGCTGCAGTCCACGGTGTCGCAAAGAGTCAGATATGACTGAGTGACTGAACTGAACAGTGACTTTGCTCTGAACACTTGATTTTAAAAGTGAGGGAAAGGAGAGCTCTTGGTCAGATCTGTCCATCAACGCAACAGAATGGGCACCTTCCTCATTAGCTCTTCCACACTGAGAAGGCAGAGGTGAGGACCCTGGGTGTGTCGTGGTATCCTAGCACCCAGAATAGTGCCCGGCATTAGTGCATTCACCATAAATATTTCTAGAAGAAATGAGTGAGTGAATGAATGAAAGAACAAACAAATGATAGATAGTTCTTTAGTAAAAGGACAGGATCCAAACTGCTCCATACATCAGAAAAGATGCACAGAGGTCCCATAAGACTACTTGGTGTCACTAAGTTGCATCTGACTCTTGCGACCCCATGGACCGTATAGTGCACCAGGCTCCTCTGTCCATGGGATTTTCCAGGCAAGAATACTGGAGTGGGGTGCCATTTCCTTCTCCCAAACTGCTTGGGTTACTCCTATTCCTGCAACAGGTGAAGATTCTTAGGTAATTCTGTCCCTGAGACATGGGAAGGACTGTTTCAGAGATGGATCCTGCCAGGGTAAAAGTGGGTCCAACACAAGATGCATAGAGACCTCCAGTCATGATGGTGTGTTTTTACCAGATCTGAGGAGGGCATCAGACTCGATGAGTTCCTTTTCCTTCATCCCTTTTCTCACTGTATCAGGATTAATCCTAGAAATTTATCAACTTATTCAGAATAATAATGATCGATAATAATGATCAATAAATTTATCAATTTATTCAGAACCTTGACCAAAGGTCAAAAGTTCCTAGGATCATCCTCCTTCTGATATTCCTTGGTTTTTAGCCTGTGCTGGAAATAAACTTTATATAATAATTTCATATGGAAATGTAAGGTTAGTTAATTCTCATATACTTTGTCTTTCTCGTCAGTAACCGGGGCAAAAGCCATTCCATTCTCACCTCTCACCCCTCCATGTTATTTCATTATTTTTTCCATATCCCTTTTCACCAGCCCTGCCAGTCCTGACCCTTCCCTCAGGGCCCTCTGTGATGCTCACTGTACTCTGAAGAAAGCCTTCTGCAACTTCTCTCTCTGCAAAATCACTGTTATTTGGGTGAATCAAAAATAGCCTTCCTAAGAGGGCATGGTTTTCTCTGGAATTTTTTCTTTCCCTAAGATTTTTTTTTTTTTTTTTTGATGTGGACCATTTTTAAACTCTTTAGTGAATTTGTTACAATACTGCTTTTGTTTTATGCTTTGTTTTTTTGGCTATGAGGCATGTGGGATCTCAGCTCCCTGACCAGGGATCAAACCCACACCCTTTGTGTTGGAAGGTGAAGTCTTAACCACTGGACTGCCAGGGAAGTTCCCTCCCTGGAAGCTTTTATAGTAGGGGTTCCTTCTTTCTTTCTTTTTATACCTATTTATTGATCAGCTATAAATAGGGATAGTGGTCATAGCTCAGTTGGTAAAAAATCTGCCGGCAATGCAGGAGACCTGGGTTCAATTCCTGGGTCAGGAAGATCCCCTGGAGAAGGAAATGGCAACCCACTCCAGTATTCTTGCCTGGAGAATCCCATGGACAGAGGAGCCTGGTAGGCTACAGTCTACGGGGTTACAAGAGTCGGACACGACTTAGTGACTAAAGAGAGAGAGAGACTGATCAGCTGCTGCTTGCCAGCCTGTTAATTTCCCCATATACTGTAGGGCCTGGCAGCAACATCTTCATTCTTTTCTTTTCTCCCACAGGGAAACCATAAAACAAACAGACATCAGATTTCTCACCAACAACAGAGGCAAAAAGACAATGGAATCATGTTTTAACCAATAACTATTAGTCTACAATTTCCTACTTAACTAAACTATCAGTTAAATATGAGGACAAAGTAAAGCCATTTTTTTTTAAGACAAAAAGGAGTGCTTTAAAGTACTTTCAGAGGCTTGGGAAAAACAAAATTAGGCTGAGATGGAAAGTTCAGATACAAGTATACCTTGGAGATACTGTGGGTTTGATTCCAGACCACCACAATAAATCATATATTGCAACAAGACACATTACATGAAATTTTTGGTTTTCCAGTGCATATAAAAAGCTATGTTTAAAGTATACTGTAGTCTATTAAGTGTAAAATAACGTTATGTCTAAAAAAATGTACACAGCTTAATTAAAAATAATCTTGTTTGAAAAATGGCACCGATAAGACTTGCTTGACACAGGGCAGGGCTGCCACAAACATTCAACTTGTTAAAAAAACACACTATCTATGAAGCACAATAAAGCAAAGATCAATACAAGGTATGCCTGTACTTACCAACTTAAAGAAATTTTAGGCCAGGAATGTGCTTTAGAAAATTTAAGGATAGCAACTAAAATAATAGCAATAGAATAAGTAATACACAAACTGGTTTGTGAAAAATGGATCAAGAAAAGACCATCAATCCAAATAAAAGGAGGAAAACCAAATAAAAAAGCACAGTAAATTCAAAACATAAAATAAGATAGCATATATAAACCCCAATGTATAAGTAATTAAATACATATAAATTAAACTCATCAATTACAATACTCAGATTGATTAAAAAGAAAATTTAGGTATTTGTTTACAAAAACCACACATGAAACAATGGGGTTGAAAAGACTGGAAACAGGTTTATCAAATTATAACTAAATTACAGCTTTGTGAATTAATATCAGATTTTAAAAGACTTTTAAAGGGAAATGATGATCTGACTTGTATAAATATAAAACCAAAATACTGGTGAATGGGATCAGTGTCCTAATTGTAAAGCTCACCCTCAGCCTTTATAAGTTATAGATAGGTCATTTTTAAATGCACCAGCAGTCTCAGCTAGTGAGTACTACGATTAAATATTTAAAAAGACACAAATGGCTGGATCGCAATTCCTGTACCTTGGTCATGTATCAGCAAAGGCATGAAGAGTCTAGTTCTGGAACTGCTGAGCCCCTTGGACTGAGCATTCCCAAAGACAGTACTGTGGCACAGAAAACAGATTCTCCCACTAAGGTTTCATGATGAAGTACTGTGGCACTATATGAAGAAATATTTTTCAATGCCAAGTCCCTCTTCTTTAAAGAAAAAAAAAACTGAGCATAAGATACTGTTTATACTATAATTATTTTATACAGAAATGGAAAATATTAATTTTTAATCTACTATAGTTTATTATTGTTATGAACCAAAAAACTCACTTACGAAAAATCAGATTTTTAAACAAAAGAGGTATCAGGACACTACATGTTTTAGTGTGAAATAGCACTTGTTTCTTTAAGTAAATTAAGAATGATTCAAAAAAATAGTTCAATAGCACTGAATGTTACTTTATAAAATGGAGATTTATACTTATAAAAGACTTGAATGCCATTTTTAAACCTAAAATTTACAATACAAAAACCTCTCATTTGCTGAAATTGCCATGATCTGAAGTGTCATTTACTTAATGCTTCACAGATGTATGATGCCAAATTGTTAGTCAGACTGCAAAGTATATTTAGTCAGGAGAAAAAAAAAAACCTCCCCAAACATGTTGTCCTATATTTTCCTGACATTTACATGGGGTGCTGTTTGAAATGTGTCATTTATTTGCACTTTATGATCTATAAATGAAGCTCTCATTTTCTTTTTCCAAATTGAATACGCTGTTATTGTGACCACATAATAGCTTGTTGTTTAAAGACACCATTGTGTCTATGATTTCTCAGACAAGGGTCATGTGCTACTTTGTCATATTTTTTAACTGGACTTTTCATCACACTTACTCTTTGACCTTTACCCTGCAAGTCTTAGTCATCCCTGAACTGTTGCTGTAAGGATGTTTTTCCTACACAGTCTGGTCCACTGTTTATCACAAGCCTTTATGTACTCTTGATGAGCTGTGTGCAGGGGCGGGGCGGCACTCGTTTTACCAAAGGTACAAGGTGGGGACTAATGACCTTGGCTAACAGGGAACACAGCCTACAGCAGGGGGTTACAGACGAAGACAGAAGAGACTGCTGACACATTCTGTTGTGGCAATATGAGTATGCACGCGCGAAGGGAAAGTTCGGTATTTATTAACATTGCGGGCTTTTAAATGTCATGAGTGTGCTACCACAGCCCACTACGGTCAAGCACAACCGGCAGTACTAGTGCAAACATGACTAAGAAACCGAAAAAGAAAGTTAGATGGGAATATTAAGAAAAATGGAATTTTTCTGACTAAAAGTAACGTGAATAATTAACATGGCTCTTTGTGTATTACCAGCATCCTTTAAAACCTCTTAATACTTAGAACTGCAAAACAGCAGAGTGGGTTAAAACCTTTTATGGGTTCCCCTACAATGCAGAGGTTGTTTCCATAACAGTTATAACTATGCATACATGTATTAAATTCACCAATTTCTAAGGAACAGAGATTGTGTTGTACTTTAGTGTATCTGTAACACATAATCTCTTAAACATATAATGAAGCCAAGTTAAATGCTTACTTACAGAAACTTAAGTGTCGACTTTCACAGAATTCTGCATATTGAGCTGAATCCATAACTCGAGTTTGTCTTTCTGCTCTCTAATAGATGAAAATAAAAAGACACACACCCAAATTTAAATCAAGCGGAGTATTATATGTTTTCACAGCTAAAACTCAAGAGCATAAATTCCATTTCCTTTCCTTACTTTAGGTGAATACTTTAGTACCACCTTAAACACCATGATACACAAAATTTTCTAAGTAACAGTAGTTTTGAAGCTCGCTTGTTTTATAAGTAAAGTTTAAAAAACCATTTTCCAGTCCTCTGTTAATTTTACTATATTGGAAGAAAAAAAAACTAAAGGACCTTACTTAGACTGTGCACTTCTGAATTTTCTTTAACTGTACCGTCCTCTTAAAGAAAAAGATAACTGTGAGGTGATAACAAATTAAACAGAAAATCTGTTATTAACTTTTACTATCCATCTGCCTTAAAGCTAAGGTTTTTCAACATTAACATAGGAGTCAACAAATGGAACCCATATATTTCCCCATAGAACATGGAGCCAGAGCTAAAAAATCCATATTTTAAATGGCAAAGAAAATCAAGAAAAAGGTAAACACAACACAAATCCTTTAATCTGCGTCCAGGTATGATTCACAGTTTGGTATAGTTTCATTCGTGGGGTTTTGGATTCAGTATAGCAGATGTTTGCTGCTTCACTGTCCCACCAGAGGTAGGATAATTATAATTCATCCATAGTTTGGTGGGAAAGAATATGACCGCTTCCGCTTCCTTGGCAAAGGAAGCATTTTGAAATGAGACAGGCTGGTACTTCTTGGAATGAGTTTCTGGCCAGTAAAGGAAAAAAATTCCCTGAGATTTAAAAAAAATTTTTTCTGCTTTGGAAGGACTTTTAGCAAGTTTTCTTTATCACAGTTGGTAGAGTACATTAAGTACCACTTCTAATGTCTGTGGGTATTTTTATATTTTTTAGGAACTGAAATTATTCTTTTTTGCATTTTGTTAGATTTGGGTGGGCGGACAACTTAATTCCAACAATCTAGCTGCAGCGCCATACAGAAAAGATTGTGTGTGTGTGTGTGTTGGTGGGGGGGGCGGTGTTAAGGCAAAATTTACTGACTACTGTGGTTCCTTCTAAGACCACCGATTATTTTTTCCCTTCCTTCTCTTCCTCTTCTCCTTCCTTCTCGTCTTTCCTTCCTAATCTCCTTGATACATACTCACAAACATATATATGTACTGACACAAACCCAGGCTTCTCTATCCTCTCGGTTCAAGTATTCTTTTCTGACACTTACAAGTAAATATTACACCCACAGCCATGCATGTATGTGTACATGTATCCTGGTGTGCATGTATCTGATCATGTTTCTGGAAGGGTATATTACTGAATTTTTATGTACTCAGAAGTATTTTTTTGATGCAATTTAGTTTTGTCCTTTTTAATGTATCTGATACATGACTCAATATACATTTACTAATGGAAAATGGGAAGCAAGGAAAGGATAATTTATGTGCTTTGAACATTTCAAATTATTTACCAATGTGTTTTTTTACAAAAAACCCTCCCTCTGAGACTGATATCTTTAATGCATGTATATATTATGTATGCAAGTCGGTATGTACATCTGACTGTCTGTGTCTGACTATAGCAGGAACTTCTCAGGTTTGAATTTATAGCTCCTAGAAAATATCTGACACGTGGTAAATGAGAATAAAACACTTGTGGAATAAACAAATGCTACCATAATTGGTCTACCTTGTGGGCAAATTACCATAATGCCGCCAGTCCTTGATTATCCATGTGTTCTCCAGGTCTCCTCTGCTACCCTCCAGCTAGACAGCCTCACCCACCAAACACACACTAGACAGAAAGGACTCAGACAACTACATAAAAAGCTCCTAATGAGATTTTTAATATTAACTTTTCTTCTAGAAGTTGAACATTCAAGACCTGTCACCTACATACAGGCAGGCCTAGACAGTGACAGTTGATGTATTTTTTTTTAACAATTCCTTTAGCATCAATGCAGAAACTTTTGGTTGGGAGCCCATGAAGCTACTAGACCATGTATAGAAATTACTCACCAAGTGCTTAGCATACAGCAAACACTCAATGCGAAGCAGTGGACTCCACAGCAAAGATTTATAGGCAGTATAAAATCATGGCATATTAGAGCTAGAGAGCAGCTTAAAATTCTTGTTCAGTCTCCCTCATTTTATACTTGATCTTAGCCAAGAAGTTAAGAAAGCTCTCTCATTTCAAAGATAAGGAAATTGAGGTTCAGAGAGCAATGATTTGCCAAAGGTGATCAAGTGAGAATTGAAGTCCAGGACTCTCAATTCCTTGAAGCAGCCGATTTTTTTTTATTATAAAGAGTTGCCTCAAACCTACAGTAGTTTTTAATCCAGTATTTTTCTTTGGGATCATCCTCTATACATTATCTTCCTAAAATGTATCATGGAGTCACTGCCACCAACATGCCCAAACTGTTCTTAAGAAAATGAAATCATGAGGCCCTGAGCGGCTAAACCACCACCACAGTCACTCAGTCGTGTCCAGCTCTCTGTGACCCCGTGGACTGTAGCCCGCCAGGCTGCTCTGTCCATGGGATTCTCCAGGCAAAAATCCTGGAGTGATTGGCTGCTTCCTTCTCCAAGGGATCTTCCCAACCCAGGGATGGAACCCGCGTCTCCTGCATCACAGGCAGCTTCTTTACCGCTGAGCCACCAAGGAAACCTGTACTTACCTTGGTGTGGCATATCGCTTTAAAATGTTATCACTTTCTACGTGCCTCACAACATGAAAGGGGTTGGGAAGCACTCCTACTAACACCCTTGGAATACACGTGATGAGACACCGAAACTCATGCTTTTCACAGCGTGGTCAAGTGTGATCAACAGGAAATTAGAGATGTTTACTGACAGCTGAGGATGAAGAAGATGATTCAGATTCGCCCCTCACGCTAATTTTTCTTTACTTGTCTCTCTTCCCAAGGAATTGTTTCAAATAACCAAAAAAGGGGGACAAATGTGACCTCATGAAAGCATCCAAATGGTTTAGCATCTGATTATACTATCTCCTAATCTGACACCATCACCTTAAACACTGGGAAGTCAGAAGGTATCTAACCTTCATGGACTACATATTCTTTGCTTCCTTAATCTCAGTGTTGGCCACTGCTTAGCTTGGACTCACCTGGGCCTCAGTAAGCATTTGCTGGCTGGCTAAACAGCTGGGCAGATGGACAGGTGAACTGAGGCAAAAGAAATGCATATAAATCCTTGCTGGCTGATCTACAATCAGGAACTGTAATATCTGTGATCCAACTGTACAAATTTCCGAAAGAGTAGGCAACTTTTTTGAAGCCAAAGACCCATAAAAAACAAGATGTTGGCCAACAATGAACTAAGGCTGGCTCTTGTTTTCTGTGTTATCTTAATTCCACTTTCCCTTCTGCTTCTCTTCAGAGCACTCTCTGTAGTCCACACTAAAGTGCACATTGGCAGTCCCTTTTCTATTCCTGGAACTTTAAGAAATCTCTGCAAAAACATGCAAGGGGGGAAAAATCATAAGCCTAATAAGTAACATGATCAAAAAAAAAACAATGCCTGCTCTTTACATAGAGCAGCACAATAACCTTTAGGATAAACAGTTTTCATAGCTCCATTTTACAAGCTGAGCACACTGAGATGTAGACAAGTTAAAAAAAATTAAAGCATAATGTTAATAAAGAGGCAAAGTGAGAGGTAAATCTTGGTGGGGGGGGGGCGGTCCTGAATGTCCTACTCTGGGGTGTTATCACTAAATAATCTTAGCAGATTAATCACAGCTTTTTTTCATCCTGAACATCCTCAAATGACACACGTTCTCCTGATCTCAAGACTCTCATATGAATGTCAGGTCACGTCTGCATTACTCATGCTTTTGTATCTACAAGTCCAGTTCATCTTCCACTTAATCTGGCTCTTGTACCCACTCCTCCCTTTCTCTAGGAATCATCAGTGCTCTGAACATTGATAACAACATGCTTCATACTCAGAGGCTTTTCTGAAATTGAACCTTACTAGTACTACAACATTGGAGAAGGCAATGGCACCCCACTCCAGTACTCTTGGCTGGAGAATCCCATGGACGGAGGAGCCTGGTAGGCTGCAGTCCATGGGGTCACAAAGAGTCGGACACGACTGAGTGACTTCACTTTCACTTTTCACTTTCATGCATCGGAGAAGGAAATGGCAACCCACTCCAGTGTTCTTGCCTGGAGAATCCCAGGGATGGCGGAGCCTGGTGGGCTGCTGTCTATGGGGTCACGCAGAGTCGGACACGACTGAAGTGACTCAGCAGCAGTACTACAACACAGCAAAGCATTACCAGGTAGGGGCATACGTTTGAAAGAATTATTACCTTGAAAGAATTACTTCTAAACTCTTCAAATGCCCAACAATGCTTTAAAATCTAAATGAAATCACTTTTTAAAAAGGTAAAAGAGAATAGTCATGCTAACAATCATTCACCTCATTATCAAGCTTACTGGTCTTTCTGGTTATTGTAAAACAGAAGGCAGAATTGCAAGGCAGGTGAATTTACTTTCTGGGTCCTACTTGAATGAAAACAGGGGAGCAAATATCCCTACAAATGTAGTATGTAGTATAATTTGTTCAGTACCTGAACGCAACAGACTCTCAGTATATATTTGTTAATGCAGTTTCAGTGAAAAGTTTTTACTTCAGTTGATGAGAAATTGCTTGCATCTTTGAAAAACACTTTCAATGACAGCAATGACAATCACCATTTGCCCCTGCATGTTTCAGTTTGAGGTATGAGGCTGGATTCCTTCTGTAGCACGCAGTTCCATTCAAATTCTCTCATGCTTTCACTGACGCATACGTAAAGGTTATAGAAGCTAGGCACTGGCATATCTCTTGGCGGCTTCTCAAGACACGTGACTTTCTTCAGCAGCACAGAATCACAGAACATAACATTTAAACCAAGATGAAAGCTTATCTGCTTTCACTTCTACCTTGAATTTTTAAAAAAAATCTTATTTTGATGACACTTAGAAGTCTTAACATCACTCATTATCAGAGAAATGCAAATCAAAACCACTATGAGGTACCATTTCATGCCAGTCAGAATGGCTGCAATCCGTAAGTCTACAGGCAATAAATGCTGGAGAGGGTGTGGAGAGAAGGGAACTCTCTTGCACTGTTGGTGGGAATGCAAACTAGTACAGCCACTATGGAGAACAGTGTGGAGATTCCTTAAAAAACTGGAAATAGAACTGCCTTATGATCCAGCAATCCCACTGCTGGGCATACACACTGAGGAAACCAGAAGGGAAAGAGACACGTGTACCCCAATGTTCATCGCAGCAGTTTATAATAGCCAGGACATGGAAGCAACCTAGATGCCCATCAGCAGATGAATGGATAAGAAAGCTGTGGTACATATACACAATGGAGTATTACTCAGCCATTAAAAAGAATACATTTGAATCAGTTCTAATGAGATGGATGAAACTGGAACCTATTATACAGAGTGAAGTAAGCCAGAAAGAAAAACACCAATACAGTATACTAACGCATATATATGGAATTTAGAAAAATGGAAACAATAACCCTGTGTACGAGACAGCAAAAGAGACACCAATGTATAGATCAGTCTTATGGACTCTGTGGGAGAGGGAGAGGGTGGGGAGATTTGGGAAAATAGCATTGAAACATGTATAATATCATGTATGAAATGAATCGCCAGTCCAGGTTCAATGCATGGTACTGGATGCTTGGGGCTGGTGCACTGGGACGACCCAGAGGGAGGGGTGGGGAGGGAGGAGGGTGGAGGGTTCAGGACGGGGAAAGCGGGTATACCTGTGGCAGATTCATTTCGATATTTGGCAAAACTAATACAATATTGTAAAGTTTAAAAATAAAATAAAGTTAAAAAAATAAAAAAAATAAATATAAGACAGAATAAAAAAAAAAAAGAAGTCTTACAAGTGAATTGCAAAGTCCTTTCTGGATGGAAAATGCTAAATGCCAATGGTAACCAACCAAATACCTTATGTTAGACAGGAATTAGTTGCTGAACTTGAAAGCTACATACAGAGAGATTGCAGCAGCATCCAGCAACATGATAACACATGAACTGTGGATGCTGACGGTGCTCATGTTTGTCCACAGCAGAAGGGGACTCAAAGATCAGTAAACACCATGGCATCCTGAAGAATTTCAGAAACCACATACATCCCCAACTCACTGTAAACAAGAAATCTGAGGTCCAGAAAGGTTATGGGGCTTTATCTGGATTACTGCAGAGGCAACCTGGTGACCAGGTGAGTGCTGGCTCTGCTTGCTGGGTCAGTTTGTAATTTACTGGATTCCCTTCCCAAGAGTTTAGCATGTTTCCGCAAAACATCTGGTAGATTCCCCTGCTTTTAATTGCCTACTGCAGTGCTCAACAGTTTGGGCCTGGAGGACTGCAAGAGGGTTCTGCTGGTGCCTTCCAAATATTTTAACTCTCCCAACCCATCTGGATACAATCACTTTAAATAAAAACAAAGAGAAAAGACCTGGGCACAGAGGTCACCCTTCGTCACATCTGCCATGTTCAGCTATCCCCTGCCCCTCCCTCATGACTGTGCTGGACATCCCCTCTCCCATCCCCATGGCACCTTAGCTCCTTTCCTTTCAGCATAATCCTCTGCCAAATTTGCCAACAAGATCTACCAACTGCTTTAGCAAGTTTTCCCTCAAGATCCCAGGTCACGTGGATTCCTCTCCTCTAAACCGTACATGCTCTTCTGGTATCATACCCCATGTACTTCTCTGTGTGCTGCTTCTGTCTCCCCTCAGGGATTATAGCTGCAAGAATGTATCATTAACTGAAAAAAATCAAGTTCAGAATTAGAATGCTGTGTGTCTTGATCCCATTTATGTTGAAACACAAAAGTGTCTGCACACAACATACATAAAATGTTTGCAAACATCTGGAAGTATACACATTATGCTTTTAATAGTATTCATCTCTGGGAGCAACATTAGAGGGAACTTTTACTTTTTCAGATACACATTTCAGTAATTAAAAAATTTTTTTCTTAACTGAATTACAATTAGGAAAAAAAAATTTTGGAAAGTAGTGAAATCTTGACTTACAGAGGGTCATTAAATAAATGTCCATGTGCTAAAAAATTATCAAAGCGGTGACTCAAGAGGCAGAAAGTCACAGAGAGACAGCATTAGTTGGGGTATATGTTCTCAGAGAAAGTGAAGGAGGATGAGAAAGGAGAATGTCACTGTGATGTTAAGGGAGCCAGTTCAGAATCCTGGTTGATATAACCTTGAAATCAAAAGTTCGTTTAAGCCTGACCCAAAACTTTCTCTGAATTATATAACTAGTAAAGTGAAAGTGAAAGTGACTCAATCATGTCCAGCTCTTTGTGACCCTTTGGACTGTACAGTCCATGGAATTCTCCAGGCCAGAATACTGGAGTGGGTAGCCCTTCCCTTCTCCAGGTGATCTTCCCAACCCATGGATCAAACACAGGTCTCCCACATTGCAGGCAGATTCTTTACCAGCTGAGCCACAACGAAAGCCCAAGAAGAACTGATTAAAGATACAATATATTTCCTAGCCTAAAAATAAAGGTTTCCATTGATATTGATTTCTTCCCCCAGAGTGATTTTTATAATCCACCAATTTTATATGCCCAAGGTATTAAGAATGTATTATACTAGTCAAATGAAGTTTCCTGAAGAAACAGCTGTAGATTCTAGGAGAACATTCAAGGAATTTAAAAAGAATTTTTGTGCTAAAAATAAGTCAGTAATTCTAAGTATAAAGCATCAGTGATTGAGAAATACATACTCAGAAGGATATTTGTGATATTAGTTCATAATAGAGTTGTTTCAAAATATTGGATTTTTTGGTCTGTACTCTGGGTCTAAATATATTACTGTTAATATAGGAGTTTTTTCTTTTTTCTGTATTTTAAACTATGAAGAATGAGCATGAATGATTATATAAGGAAAATATAGTTGTTATCAAAATAAAAATACTACATTTTAAATTGGGGTAATGCCTGCTTCACATTTTAAAATCTGAATTTATTAGCTAGTAGTGGAGAAAATTATTCTCAATAAAACATTTCCTGTCTTGGGATAAAATGTGTGCTAGGAAGAGTATCACTTTTTAAAAAAAAATGGAATATAATTGCTTTACAATGTTGTGTTAGTTTCTGCCGTGCAACAACGGTATCATTTTTTCCCATTAACTTAATACCAAACCACCTAAGCCCACGTGTAGTTGTAGACTCTCATGCAGTATTAGTACTAATGCTCACTGATGTTTCCCTGAAATTGTAAACAGGCTTTGTAATAACTGAGCTGGCAAATAATATAAAAAGCTATGTGAATTTCCACCCAAACTAGCTCTTTAAAGTGACAGAAGATGGACCTCTTTTTTATTTTCCTGATTGAGAATTCTATAACCTTTTTTGTGGTTTCTATTTGGCTGTATACCCAAAAGTGAGCATATTAGATTAATATATGTAAGCTCTTTAGGTATTCTGAATAATTCTTCTAGAAATTCTCATAGGTTTATGTAATATCCAGATGAGTCGACATGACTTTTTAGAGTCTAGCAAATACACGAGGACATAGTGAAATATGTTGGTTGTTTCACAACTGGAAAATACGTATGTTTTTTCCAACTATTGCACAAAATTTACTTCATGCTTTCTCTTTAACCTTGAGTTAGATCAAATTCTTGAGCAGTACAACATATGTACTGAACTCAGGCCAGCTTCACTTACATATTTTTAAAAATAAAATCCTGTGAAGCAGGGAGACTGTCATTGCAGCAAAGGCCTCACATCCTTGTCAAGGATATATGGAATTCTATACAGAGCAAGAGAGCCTTCCTTGGAATTTCCCTGTTGTTACTATGTGATACATCTGAGTATTTTCAATGAAGATTTTTTTAATATGTAAAAAATTTTTTTAGCTACTTAAATCCTTCTAAGTTCCAGGAGTTTTGCCTTCAAAATATACCTGGAACGACTTTTCATCACCTTCCACTTTCACTCCTACTACTCTCGTCCAAGCCATCGTCCTCACCTCTCCCTTGGACTATTGCAATAATCCCCTTGTGGGTCTTCCTGCTTCCACGCTTCCTCTGCTCCTATCCCCAACTCTGAGTCTTTTGACTGAGCACTAGCCAGAGTGATCGTTCAAAAACTGAAAATCAGATCATGCTATTTGTGATCAGAACTTCCATGCAGCTATTCTTCCCAATATAAAGTAAAATTTAAAACAAAAACTTCCAACAGCTTCTCATCACATACAAAATAAAAACCAAAATCCTCAGAATGGCCCATAAGCCCCTACACAATCTGGTTCCCTATTACTCTCCGACCTCACCTCCTACCACTCTCCTCACTCCAGTTACTCTGGCCTATCCTGAAGTTTCTTGAAACCGTCAAATAACATTCCCATACCAGGGTTTTTGCACTTACTACACTCTGTCCAGAATGTCTTAACCCCGTATCATTGTCCGGCTTGCTCCCTCAATTCCTTCGGTCTCTGTTCCAAAGTCACTTTATACAAACTGTTTATGGCCACTTAATCTAAAATAGCAGCTCCCTCAGGTCACTCTCTGTCCATTACTATGCTTCATGTTTCTTCATAGCTCTTACCACCATCTGCCACAGTAATATTACTCTCTTATTTTATTGTCTATTTCTTTCCAACTAGAATGTGAGGTACCTGATGGCAGAGATGACGTCCACTTAACTCAGTACTGAATTCCCAGTCTCTACAGAGCTTGACGTACAGTAGTGTTGCATAAATACTGGTGGAACAAACCCATATATACTTTTTCCTATATTCTTTTATAATTATTTTTTTAAAAAATGTTGGCTGTGCCATGAAGCATGTGGGATCTTAGTTCCCCAAACCAGGAACGGAACCTGAGCCCCTTGCAGTGAAGATGTGGCGTCTCAACCACTGGACTGCCACGGAAGTTCCTTTCTACAGTCTTTATAGAGAAAAGTTAATACTAAGGCAAGGCTTCTCAGTCTTGGTAGTACTGACATTCTGAGCTGAGTAATTCTTTGTTGTGAGTCTGTTCTGTGCCCTGAAGGGTGTTTAGCGGCATCCTTGACCTCTGCCCACTAGATGCTGATACCATCGGCCCACCACTTTGTGGGCCGTGAAAACTAAAAACCAAACATTGCCAAGTGTCCCGCTGGGAGCAAAATCCCACCAGCTGAGAGCCACTGGTCTAAGGCAAAGAGGACTAATGCTGGTTGGCTCACCACTATGTGTGTGTGGGTGGCACACTGGTCTTTTCATTATCTCTTTTAATTTTTCCAATAATCGCAATGGGCAGATATGATTCCTGTTTTTAAAATGAAGCATCTATGATCAGATACATTAGGTAACCTCGTCTAAGTTTGCTAAGCAGGAAAGAGGCGTGTACACTCTGAAGCCAGGTCTGTCTTAATCCAAAGTCTATGCTGGTTTTTTTCCTACCTTAAAAAATTTTTTTATTGGAGTATGGCTGCATTACAAAGTTGTGTTAGTGTCTGGTGGGCAGCAAAGTGCATCAGTTATACTTATACACAAATTCCCTCATTTTGGGATTTTGTTCCCATTTAGGTTACCACAGAGCTCCGGGTAGAGTTTCCTGAGCTATATGGTAGGTTCTCTTAGTTGTCTCTTTTATATATACCAATAATTGGACTATAGGCTTTTAGTATTGCTCTGTTCCATTAATTTGGTTCTCCTCTTTGGGGGGTTCAGTATACAGCTGTAGGAATTTCTCTGACTGTCTTCTATGCCTGTCACTTTCTCTTAAATTTTTTTCATGTCTTTCATTCTTTTGGAATTTTGACATTTCCGCCTTTTAATATTCTATTCCTGTCAAGACAGTTCTTTTACTCTGAAGCCTCAGTAATGAAACTGCTAAAGCGGAGGTGACGGAGGGGAGGGAAGGAGTCTTAAGGGTCTTCAAGTTTCCTTCTCCTCTACAAGGTATGTTTCAATCAAACACCAAAACCCACAGGGCAGAACCTGGAAAGCACTGGGCTCTCCCACGCTGCCTGCCCTTCACGGGACGAGCACTGTGCCTCCACCCTATGGTTTCAAAACAGGGGCCACACCACGCCTGAGACTCACAGGATGGCCACCATACTAAAGGAACAACTCACCCCACACATCAGTCAGTGACCTTTCAAAAATGTATTCATGTGCCGTTTCTATCTAACTCCTCTTTAGTTCTGACATCACTGTGAGGTATTGCATGCTGAGACGCTTCATTCACGTCCGACTCTTTGTGACCCTATGGACAGTAGCCCAGCAGGCTCCTCTGTTCAAGGGATTCTCCAGGCAAGAATACTGGAGTGGATTACCATGCCCTCCTCCAGGGATCTTCCTGACCCAGAAATCAAACCCAAGTCTCCTGTGTCTCCCGGATTAGCAGGCAGGTCCTTTACCACTAGCACTCTGTTGGAAAAATGGCAGGCTTACTTGTAGAGCACAGACAACACAGAGCTCCCAAAGCAAGGGCGAGAACAAATGCTGCCCCTTTCAATCCTTCTGAACGAAAACTCCAGGACCTACCCTTGCCCCTCATCACTACTCCCTATTGCAAAGCTCCACCATTGCTGCCGGAAACGTTGAAAAGTAGCAGAGAAAACTGGCTCAGTGGTGGATCAGAATAACCAGTTCAGTCTCTGCTTCCTACAATTTATGCTGATGCTTTCAATCTCTTAGTTTATAAAATAATTTAAAAATTGGCACTTCATATAGTAAACCTTAAGTACTCTAGCTAAGAAGGTATTCTAATAAAATGGTTAAAATTTTCATTTAGTAATTTTCATCTGAAGGAAAACAGTGCTGTAAAAAACTGTGACAAATAGGGGTGTAAAAAACCATGTACAACAATAAATTTGAATCACACATGCTTTAAAAAAATCCAAAAGAAGAAACTATGAAAAGATGAATAATGAAGTCTATTAGGCACCAGCGAAGAAACAAAGTCATCAGTCTAGGAAAAATTCTCAAGGGACTATGTGACAGAAGAAAAAATAGGCTTTTACAACTGGACGCCATCTGAGTTAAGATTAGAAACAAGACAAACCAAATTAAATTGTTTATTTCCCTAAAGAGAATGCTCTTAACCATTTTCAAGCTGACGTTTCTTTTCTCATAATTGGCTGAGCTGTTTTCGTGAGTCAGAAATGAGCAAGTTCATCAACAGAAATCTGCCACAAAGACTGATGTAGCTGCAAGCATGAGTTAACCCCAAACAAAAAGAAGAAAAGGATTTCCTGACTATGCCAAGATTTAATCACTGAAGAAACCCAGAAACAGACTTGACCAAATATGACTCTGATGAGAATACAAGAGCAATCTTGGCTATCCCAACTGCTTTGGTTTCAAACGTGATAAATGAAAAATTCTTAAATTATTAACAGGAAAAAGCAGAAATATCTACACATTCAAAAAATTAATGTCTATTTTTACTCCTACCTTAAAAACTCTTACCTAATAAAAAAAAACTAAACAAAAACAGAAATCACCTTTAAAATAACTGCAGGTTCAAAATCTTGGAAAGATAGAGTCCCGTAGGGTCTTATCTTCTGAAGAAGCCTTGGATGTACTTAAATTAGTATTTCAAGCAGCCTGAAAACTATGATAGCCTCTTGGGCTTCAAAGAATGCAGAACAGCAAAATCCCCTAGAATCATAAATGTAAAACCTATAATTATGGTTATTTAACAAAATGGTTTCTATTAAGATATTTGATGATGAAATTCCCATACTCAGATGTCGGTGCCCAAATTTTAATCAGCCTTTACTCATGAGTAAATGTATCGTAACTGTTATTTGATTAAATGTCAGTGGCCATTAGGCTGGGTTTTTCAGAAAGAAGGCTTAAAGAAGGCATGTCACAGAGGGTGTGGAAGGGATTACAAAGGAAGGAAGAAAGAAGAATTGTTTTGGTAACTGGTCATGTTCGGCAGTGCTTTACCTTATGTGAAGTAACCACAAAGACTTTAAGAAGCAAAGACAACCTTGGCAGCAAGAAGAACGGGAAGACCGGAGGTGGTAAAACGGTGATGTCAAGTAAGGAAGACTCAGCACAGAAGAGCAGCATTTTTGAGTTTTATGTGTATTGCTTTACTTGTTGATTCTCTTGAGAACTGTCTGGGGTCAGAAGGTCAGCTATTATTACCATCTCCATTTGACCGATGAAGACACTGATGTCACTGAACCTCTGTGGCTTCAAAAAAAACAACAACCAACTAACTTCATATTTTGAAATCATTTTAATTTACAGAAAACTTACAAAAACAGGACAGAAAATTTCTGTGTACTTTTACCCCAGCCTCACCAGCCCAAAGACTCCTTGTCCCTTCCGACCTCAGAAGCCAAGTGGGGTTAGGGTGCGTTCACTACTTGGATGAGAGTATTGTGGCTTTTCCTTAAGGTAAGGCATACTGCTAGGGAGTTAAGACTCCTTCTTTAAACCAGGACTTTTTCCACTATGATACTGATTGCTAGAACAAAACTTGTCCCTCAAACATTTTCTGTCCAAATATAGATAGAATTCTCCAAGTAAATTTTACCCAAGTAACATCACCCAAAGAATTCAACTGGACATTAGTGCTGCTCAAACTTGAGCTATGTGTAGCTCTGAGAAGACTTAGAAAAGCATTCTAATGTGAGCAAGACATTTAACAAGATACAAGTGGACAAGTATTATGGAATTGTCTCATATAGTCCCTTCTGAAGATACATGCTACATCTTTAGAGTCATTCTAGTGGGTGAGAGCAGTCACTGTCAGAAAGCAGCCCAATAATTTGATCTTTCATATATGCTGTAAACTCTTTGACTGGTTCTGTCTCTGGTCACTATGAAAGGAAGACTGTGCCTAAACTATATTCCATTTGTATGCATACGCACAGGAATTTAGCCTTATTGTACATTTTTATAAAGATTTTGTCAAAGACAGATACTGTTTTTTAGACACACATGTGCTGGGCACTGAACTAGGTACTTTACACGTGTTTTCACAAATCCTCCTCAACAGTTCTAAGATGTGGCTTCAGTTAAGGAATCTGAGAGTCAGAAACATTAAGCAACTCATCTAGGATACTAACAAAGATACCTGGGACAAGATAAGGCATGGAACCGTGAATTGAGTGCCAAGGTCTGTCTGACCTCAGAGCTGATGCTCTGGTCATAATACCATGCAGTATGAAGAGAACCTCAGAAGGAAGACAGGCGCGCTGCAAACAGCTTGGTAAAAGATTTTTAAAACATTGTCATTCTGTGATAAAGGCTTTTTACTTGTTGGTGATGACTGACATCACTGATTCGGAAAATGATGCCAAGGAAACAAACACATTGATAAGCACTTTGAGAATATACTGTGTGTGTGTGTGTTTAGTTTGTAGGTTTTAAGTGAGAAACACACTACAGTGACCTAAGCATGTTCTCATCTGTCTTGGAAGGTCAACCCTCTTCCAAAGAGTAAGAAGCAACAAGAAAGCTCAGGGTGAAGGTGAGGAGGGGAGAACAGAATTTAATTAGCTGGTCAGAGAAGTCCAATAACCCTGATGGTTACTGGGGCAACAAGTTTCATAACCAGATTGCTCAAATGTTAGAGGTGAATTAAAAACACAACCAACAACACACAGACAATGTGGAAATGAATGATGACAATCCACACAATGAAAATATGACCTTAACAAAATAATATTAAGGTTCTTCACAGGACAAAAGTAGTCCTCTAGAGTTGTTTATATTGTTGCTTTCTTGGTACATTTACAATATGATGAAATAATCTGATTTGTATACAATTTTTTTCTTTTAATTTTATTGAAGTGTATGGCCAATTTACAATGTTGATTTCTTCTGTACAGCAAAGTGACACAGTTTAAAAACAAGTATATACGCGCATACATTCTCTTCCATTATACTGTGTCACAGGACATTGAATACAGTTCCCTACGCTGTATGGTCGGAGAAGGCGATGGCACCCCACTCCAGTACTCTTGCCTGGAAAATCCCACGGACGGAGGAGCCTGGTGGGCTGTAGTCCATGGGGTTGCTAAGAGTCAGACACAACTGAGCGACTTCACCTTCACTTTTCACTTTCATGCATTGGAGAAAGAAACGGCAACCCACTCCAGTATTCTTGCCTGGAGAATCCCAGGGACGGGGGAGCCTGGTGGGCTGCTGTCTCTGGGGTCGCACAGAGTCAGACACGACTGAAGCGACTTAGCAGCATGCTGTATGGTTGGACCTTGTTGTTCATAAATTTTTATGGGGGCTTCCCTGGTGGCTCAGTGGTAAAAAATCCATCTGCCAATGCAGGAGATGTGGGTTCAATCCATGGGTCGGGAAGATACTCTGGAGAAGGATGTGGCAACCCTCTCCAGGATTCTTGGCTGGGAAATCCCATGGATAGAGAAGTCTGGCAGGCTACAATGAGGCTGCAAACCAGTCAGACACGACGAGTGACTAAAGAACAACAATACCAATTTCTAAGTGATACTCCTATTGTACCACCTCAGGTATCCTGTAAATATAGTTAAATGAAGTGTGCCTTTGCATAACCTCTTTTGCATAATGTTCTTTAGAGGACGTAGAAAAACACACAACCCAGATGGTACTTATTTTCTATAGCACAGTATTTTAATTAAAGTAGCAGGATGGATATTTTGATTAACAAACAAAAAATCTAAAATCAAATCTTTTCCCATATTTTCCTCTGGAATTTCAGCAGCAGGAAACATAGTACTAAATGCTGAATGACTTCTTCGATCTTTTGATGTTGATAAGTTTTGATAAACAAAACTTTTAATTAACATGAGACTTATGCTGAAACACTTGTCATGGTATTAAAGTATTAACACTCGTTGCATGGCTATGACAATTCTTTGAAAATCACAGGCCACATGACAGAATATTCCTTCAATATGAAAAACAGATTTAATCACTTTCTAGATATCCTCAATTTTATCAAAGTCTCATTCACAGGTACTACTAAGTGTTTTATAATATAATACAATTACAAATTATAGATGTTTAAACAAGATAGAAATTTATTTTTCCTCACATAAGTGAATTCTGGAGACAAGTAATTCAGGCTTAACATAACTGCTTGCTGATGCTGTGAGAGCCCCAGTTACTTCCAACATTGGCTCTGACATTTTTAAGCTGTAGCTTTTTATTTTTTTCCACGCTTTAAAAGTTATTTATTTATGTATTTATGCATTCAGTCATTTGTACATTCATTTCTTGCCACCTCATCCCTGCTTCACTGAGATATAATTGATGTATAAAACTGTGCAGGCTTTAGATTCATCTTCATGATACAGAATAAGCCCTGAAGCTCCAGATAATCACATCTGGATCAAGTAATCTAACATAGGAAGATAAGAGGTATACCCCTATAGCCCTTCTATTTAAGAAAACCAAGAGAAGTCCAAATATAAATTTATGCTTACATTTCACTTGCCACAGCCCAATGGTACGACCCAACCTAGCTGCAAAGTAAGAAGAGGGGTGTGGTACTCTGTATGCCAACAGCTACAAACCAGGTCCATAGAGGAGGATGGAGAGCAGGGATACGGCATGGTGAGCAGCTGTCTCCATTGTGCTGGTGTATATAGTTATTACACATTTATGTGATCTATTATATGATTTCTAGACCTGCTTTTTAGCAGTCATAGTGGCCATGAATGAGCTTAAGAGTCAGTATTCTCTCTCATCACAATACTCCCCAACATTTTTTTGTAAATGCAATTTATATTTTTTTAACTTCAGGGAATGCTTTCGAGGATAAGGAGAGGACAACACGGAGTCAAACAAATAACTAATAATATTATCCTAACTCCAAAAAGACTGAGATACTCCAGTCTAAAAAGAAATAGATTTACTTGCATTTATCTACTTGCACATGACAGATAGCATAAAACAACTCAAATGAAGGTGAATGACTTAACAAGGGGCTTGACAAACGATTCACTACAATGGGTGCTTCTTCAATACTTACCATTTTTAATCTACACATTCTACATAAATGTTGACTGGCAGGATAAGGACATTGTTTTTTTACCTGTCCTGTTCTAACAATTTACTGGAATCTTAGCTACAGCCAATGAAAAGCCATCCATCTCAAACTTCATCAATGAGAGAAAAGACAACTGAAGCAGACTTGGGTGTGGGATGCAGATGGCTGAAGTGACCTTGAGAACAGTGAAACTTGAAAGTAATAAAGAGTATCTTGAGATGGATATAAGCAAATGTAGGATGGATTTTAATGAAGACATGGACCATGGTAACTGAAAAATACTGCTTTGCATCTTAAACGAAAAACTTAAAATTGAAAAAAAATAGCGCATACTTCTTAGGAAGTTCTCCATTTATGCACTGTTTTATTTTGATGATAAAGATATAAACAGAAAGCAAATAAGATGACATTCGAGGAGATGTATTTGAAAAGGAATGGATAGGGTATATTATAGGGTTAATACAATTCCAATCTAATCTCTATATCCTCTAAATCAGTAATTCTGAGTGGTAACAGCTTTTAATCATAATCTAAAGCTCTGATATATCTTCTTATACGACCTGAGATACATTCTATTCCATCGGAAAAATACTGGAGCGGCCATAGAAGAGAATGCTGACCCATGAATCAGAAGACCTGTATTTCAGTTCTTGTTTTGTCTCGAACACAAAATGGGAATCTCCAGGTTAAGCTGCTTCATCTCACTGTGACTGAGTTCTGTCTCCTCTGTATTGTGCTGATGTTCTGTGATTCTATGTGTATCCTGTACCTTGGTGAAGTCCTGAAATCTTTAGAAATACTTCAGAGCTACAGATTCTAAGATTCAAGAGATCAGACAACTTGTGCAAGTCCAGACTAGAAAATAGCCTCAGTGTATTTGCAGTGATTCTTATATAGAAGAAATATCACTGGAAGAAGCCATGAGGTTCCTAACTCCTGGGAAATAGCCAGGCATTTCAAAATGGAAAACGTGTGCGAATCACTTCTCCTGCAGCACTGATATAGCTATTTACTGCATCAAGTTTTGCTATGCCTCCCCTGACTCAAACAGAGGGGCTTAGGAAGTCAGCAGGTCTCGTGATATGGATAGTTGAAGACAGACTGTGGCATTCATAATGATCTGCACTTTCATTATAGATGGAGAAAAGAAAAAGAATTCAGGGTACATTTTTTCAGGGAAGTTAAAGGTTAGGAAGATCACTACCACTATGGCTTCAAATACCTCCCCCTCAAGATGCTCCTTACTGTAGTGAATCAGGTCTAATACAAGAAACCTAACTTATATGCAGAGTACATCATGAGAAACGCTGGACTGGAAGAAGCACAAGCTGGAATCAAGATTGCCGGGAGAAATATCAATAACCTCAGATACGCAGATGACACCACCCTTATGACAGAATGTGAAGAGGAACTAAAAAGCCTCTTAATGAAACTGAAAGAGGAGAGTGAAAAGTTGGCTTAAAGCTCAACATTCAGAAAACGAAGATCATGGCATCCGGTCCCATCACTTCATGGGAAATAGATGGGGAAACAGTGGAAACAGTGTCAGACTTTATTTTTTTGGGCTCCAAAATTACTGCAGATGGTGACTGCAGCCATGAAATTAAAGACGCTTACTCCTTGGAAGGAAAGTTATGACCAACCTAGATAGCGTACTCAAAAGCAGAGACATTACTTTGCCAACAAAGGTCCATCTAGTCAAGGCTATGGTTTTTCCTGTGGTCATGGTATGGATGTGAGAGTTGGATTGTGAAGAAGGCTGAGCACCAAAGAATTGATGCTTTTGAACTGTGGTGTTGGAGAAGACTCTTGAGAGTCCCTTGGACTGCAAGGAGATCCAACCAGTCCGTTCTGAAGGAGATCAGCCCTGGGATTTCTTTGGAAGGAATGATGCTAAAGCTGAAACTCCAGTACTTTGGCCACCTCATGGGAAGAGTTGACTCACTGGAAAAGACTCTGATGCTGGGAAGGATTGGGGGCAGGAGGAGAAGGGGACGACAGAGGATGAGATGGCTGGATGGCATCATTGACTCGATGGACATGAGTCTGGGTGAAATCCGGGAGCTGGTGATGGACAGGGAGCCCTGGCGTGCTGTGATTCATGGGATTGCAAAGAGTCGGACACGACTGAACGACTATCCTTTACCATTAACTGAAGAAAGAATAAAATCCCTAACAAGTCCCTATTAAAAAGAAGTCAGATTTGGTATGTCTGTGACAGTTTAAAGACCATATTATGTGGGAAAACAAAATCAACATTTAACCTAGCCAGTGAAAATGGTTTTGGAGTTTCAACATTTGGCAGACAGGTGGAATTAAATTCAAGTCAAGTATTCAGAGAAACTAATATAGTATTTAAATATTTGCTTAAGTAATATAGTATTTAAAATAACATATTTGAAGAAATGTTTTTGTTGAAATGTTTTACAGTTTTAAGTGAGGATATTTTTAAGAGAAAAGGCTTGACTGAAGAATATTTTACTTTCTTTGTCATTCTGGGAACTTAAGTGGGATTTTTATATTTACTCTTTTATTAGCCATGTTCTTTTAAGTCTAAGATAACTGGAGAGTATCCCTTGTAGCTTTTAGAAGGAAATTATATTTAGATTAAGATTATATAATCATTTTTGAAGGAAGACACCGAGAGTCTCAAAGTTGGATCTAGTGGATGTGTGTGCAGGCTAGAAATGACGAGTGGACGAGTGGAGGGCTGCCTGGAGGCAGTGAGCGTCCAGGGCACTGGCTGCCTCCATTGCTGCCAGCTTGCCCTACAAGCCTGCACAGCAGAGTGGTTACTGTGCGGCCCTGTCTTCCGCCATGTGGCCAGGCCCCTGCCTGGACACCCAAAAAGAACCAGATCAATCAGAGGCCATGTACTGAGATTTGAGATTCTTATCCCAGAGGGTTGGGTCTGCCTCTCTCCAGGTGAGGAAGCTAACTTGGGAGCACCTGCTGGCAGAGCGTTACCCAGGTGGTAAAAAATGTCAATCAACTCGAAAAGAAAAATGAAGCCTATGCAGAGAGAGAAGCAGGAGGTCAGAAACTGTGAACAGAACGCTGATTTCATTGGTGTCTGCTTTAAGCTCCCGAGGCCCAGCTGTATTTCCGTTGTTGGGTTGCTTAGAAGATACAGATTCTCTCATGATAAAATTTGTCTGTATGCAGAGCTCAACATTTTTTTAAGCAACATATCAAATGGGTTATAAGTGAATTTATAAATTTAGCTTGTCATTGCTTGCCTCTGAATGAATCCATGATGTCTATACACTCTGTATGCCAATTACAGAAAGAAGAGTGGCAACTCTTATTGACATGTAACTCCCAGGATAACTTTGTACTGTCATCCTGAAAAAAACTGATCTCTTTGCTGTATGTAACCAACACTTCTTTTATTTAATAGCACAGTAAATTAATATACATCTTTAATTTACCATCAGAACATTGCCAGTAGCTTGGACATAAATTATGTAAAGTCTTAAATTAATTATGAAGTCCTTTACTCAGTAGGGAATATGATCATCCTAAATAATCTTATAAAAAAATCAGGTGGAGGTGCCAAAATTTTTTACTGGCCTCTAATACCAGCAGTTTTATTACCAGAGAAAACAAGCTGGATAAAACAGTTTCTAGAGATGATAAGCAGTTGTATTGCACTGAAAATTCGTGAACACGTAAAACTTAACTTTTAAAACTAAAATACAAAATCCTCCAACTTAAATCCTAAAAGTGTGTTCTGAATTCAGGCTGCACCTTCTCATAGAAATATTGTCTTAAATGGTGGGTAGGTTCTTAAGTAATCTTACAAAAGCCTCTTTAACCCATATGTATCTGACTGTATCCAGTTTATGGAAGGATCAGAAGAGGCATAATTAATTAAGAGAATTTGGTCCTTGTCCAGAATTATGCAAAATTATAAAAACACAAAGCTGACGTCTTATTTTATTTCTGAAATATCAACCTCCTAGAATCTCTCTAGAATCTTCTTTCCCAAAGACACAGAACACAGCACGTCACGTACTGTCCTCTACCCTTAAATTTCTCTGAAATTCAAACTGCTTTACCTTTACCCCTTGCTGACCAGAAGTCTTTAAAGAAAGTCCCTTTCAGCAGATGATTAAGAGGTAAGCAATGTCATTCACATCCATATGTAAATAAGCAAGCGTCCTTGGCCCTGCAAGTATTTTTAAGCATTTTGAAAGAAGAAACAGTGATCTCTCATATCAACCACGGTTTTGAAAATCGTGGATTTAAGATAACAAAGGTTCACATTTGTAACACAAATATGATAAATCTCTTATCTTTTAAAATGTGTGATTTTTTTCAGCCATTACCTGAAATAGCCAAAGAAAAGCAAAAGTAAAGCAAATAACCTTCTTTGCCTTGATGCTCGGGAGGCGAGTAACCATATACAACTCAAGGAACTGCTTTCAGATCAATTTTTCCAAGTTGGAAGAAATATGACACTTTTCTGCTATTTTTCTTTTCCAGAATAGTGCTTGCACCCATGAGTTTTCCTTCCTAGCATTTTTGCCTTTTAACTGTGATCTTCAGCAAGTGCTTTAGGGTCCTCATTTGCAAACAGAGGATAATAACAGAACTGACTCCAAGGGTAGACATGAGCTGATGTCTGTGTCAAGGTTTAGAACAGTGTTTTGTGTGTACTAAGTCTACACAGGATTCTGTAGTTATTACTACTATACTATTTCTCTGGTATATTACATGTTTTGTCAAGGAAACAACTGTATTGTGAATACCATGTCCCCACGATCTAGTACAGGAGCTGGCACAGACACACACAAATAAAATTAAAAAATACTACTTCACTTTTATGGGTCATAAACTGAGACGTACAGATTTATGATTCCTCAGAATTTAAAAATAACCACTGAAAGAATTACGTATAAGTTAACTCTGAAATTACAAATAAAAAAGAATTAATGAAAACAGGTGAGGAAGAATAAAAAAAGATAAAAATGCATGTGCTATGGAAATAAGGGTAATGTCATCAATTGAAAGAAATTAAAGGAAAAAACATTAATATACTGTTAAAGACAATTATACCCAAACTAATTGGTTCAGAAAGACTAACAGTAAAGACAGGCAAAGTTGTAACAAACTTAGGTATTCACTGGAACAAGAGACTCAGACCTGGGCCTGATGAAGGCTCTATCGACAAGACGTGACAGAGCAAAGATGGAGATGCGAGTTTTCCATGCCACAAGAAAGTCAACAGTAACTTAAAAGGCATCTACAAATTCAAACTGTTTTCTAAGTGGAAATCAGCCAATAACTAACAGAACTGTCCAGAGAAGTATTTAATGGATCAGAGAAGTGAACAAGTATGTTATTATTTGAAGATGCTAAATTGTAAAATCTTATA
Source organism: Bos mutus (assembly GCF_027580195.1). Classification (NCBI taxonomy): domain Eukaryota; kingdom Metazoa; phylum Chordata; class Mammalia; order Artiodactyla; family Bovidae; genus Bos; species Bos mutus. Next base: position 31,566,073 of record NC_091639.1, on the reverse strand, counting down.
ATAGCAAATACACAAGAAGTGCATAACATTTATTGCCGAATGTTCTGAACTGACAACTAGAGGCAATGAACCAGTGGTCACAGATGCTATTGGTCCATTTGAAAAAAAATCTGGTCATTAACATTAGAACTGATGCTTAGTATCAGCCTGTAGACATATCTGAACACTGCGGGTAAATATTGAAGCAGTGTGGTTAGGAGAACTTCTACAGCTAGAACTGTGGAAAAGCCACCACTCTAATTTAAACAGGAAATTATTCAAACAATGAAAATTATTTGCAACTGGAAGGCACCTTAAAAGGTGTGTTGAAGAATTCCTGGTATAAAACCTTCATAAAGGTATATATAGCTTTTTTTGTAATCCTATGTGAATGAGAAGAAAAGACTAATTTTATATACCTGGAAACTGCATTCTTTAAGCAGAAGAGAAAAAAATTCAGGTTGTCCAAAGGATAGATTAATAGTATTTGCGTGTATCACCTATTACTTCCCCTTATGTGGACAAACAGTTAATGAAAGTTTATAATGTTCAAGGCACTGTGCTGGGTACAAACGATATGAAAGTACAGTATGTCCATGCTCTCAAGGACCTTATTTAGTAAGTCAAACTAAGCAAAAAACATCTAGTTATAATCTTTCACATACTAAAATATCAGAACTGAGATGCGGCCAGATGGAGAAAGATTAACGGAAGGGAAGAAAAGACGAATGCCTATTTAGGGAACTGCAAGTTCAAGGGACTCCTTAAATAGTGTGGGGTGGTGATGGCGGTGTGTGTGTGTGTGTGTGTGTGTGTACATGTGTGTTTCGGGAAGTAATATGGGTAAAGAGGGGGAGCAGGAATGATGGGAGATGAACATGAAAAAGTTTGTTGGGGCCAGATTATAAAAGATGCATGAATAATGTGCTAGGGAGTTAAGACTTCTACAGAAAACGGAGAGTCAGGAACAGCAGAAGCCTGGCAAGGATCTGATCTGCCCTTTGAACCAATCCTTAATAAACAGGAGAGTTCCCAACAGCCATCCACATGCAACAGATTACATTGATCACTAAATGTTTACAGCTTACTCCAAAATTCCTATTCTAAATGAGGAATACAATGATCTAAGAATAAGTCTAATTGCATTAAACAGCTTGATTTGCATGATTTACCATAAGGTGGTGGCAACAATAAGAACTGATCTTAAGGCAGCTCCTTAGCAAGGATGCAAATAAAGGAACAGAAGGAAATTACCTAACCACACAATCAATGATAGGCTAATTCCACTCAATAAATGATGGCATTGAGAAGACAAAACTCTTTCCACAGAATACATTTATTTTCATATTTAGAAGGACTGACTTGTTGAGATTAAACCAGTAAAGATAAATAAAAGCCAGGCTACGTAACAACAATCTGCCCACCTACTGTGGGGAATTCGGGTGAAGGAGAAAGAATAGGGAAACATAATCTACAAAATATTCAGGACAAAAATATTTTGGTTATTACAACAGCCACAATTTGAGAACTATAAACATTAAATGTAAATTAGTGGTAAGTCCTGTGGTGTTCTTAAACTCGATGATATTTTAAAACTCTTCTCTGCCAAGGTGTTTTATAAACAAGCTAGCGGACTGATCTCTAAGGAAACCCTTGAAATGTATCTTTTAAAAGTAAAGGATTTCATTTTCAAAAGGTTATGGTGAAATTATTTGAGAAAGAAAATACTGATTGATTCTATTAAAAACTTAATTGGACAGAGTCATCAGATGTGTTAGAGGAAAATCTGCTTAACAAGACTGAACAGTGTGGTGCAGCAAAGCCAGGGAGATACGGATGGTCAGTGTGCATCACTGGTGTGCATCTTTCCCCCTGGCAAATGATGCTCTGCTTTACTGAAGCTGACACTTCTGGTGAGGAAGGTGGAAGTGGATGGCAATCACTGTTTCTATATTTTACTACCAAGGCCAGATTTAAAATACATACGCTGTCTCCGAAACGAAAGATACCAATGGACGTCGGATTGCAAGCCCTGATTTGGGTTAAGGGAAATATGACTACTATGAGTATTACTTCAGTGCTGTCACTGTGTATCTTGCTCCTTAATAGACTAGGCAGGGAAGATTTTTTTTTTTTTTTTTCAATTTCACCCAGACATTAAATAGTAAAAAATCTTCAACGACTCTGAAGTTAGAAGATGATACTTGGAATGTGATACTAAATTTTTTTTTATCATAGAGACGGTAGTTGTTTATTTGATTTTGCTCTAAAATTTTTCTACAGCAAAGCATAATCCAAGAGATTAAGCATCTTAAATGCGAGAGAATGATCAAAACACTGCTACCATCACCCGATCACTTCTGGTTTCACACCTGGTACATGGAGCACTCTGAGGAAAACAGAAGTCTGACTTTACCCTCAGTTCACAGCTCATAGTTCACATGGATAAGAAAGCCTGAAAGAATTCCTTGAGGAACATCTGTCAAATATGATGTATTAACCTACAGGATGATAAGGACGTGGGTAAGAGTTAGGGAATATTCTATTGTTATAAGATTTGTAACTTACTCTTCATGTCATTGATTGAAATGTGTCTTCTCCAGATGTTTTACTGCAATGAATACACAGGTCTCTACCATTCCATAATCAGTGTTAGTCCCTCAGTTGTGTCCAACTCTTTGTGACCCTGTGGACTATAGCTACAAGGCTCTTCTGTCCCTGGGATTCTCCAGGCAAGGATATTGGAGTGGGTTGCTGTTTCCTTCTCCAGGGGATCTTCCCGACCCAGGGATCAAGCCCAGGTCCTGCATTGCAGGAATATTCTTTACTGTCTGAGCCACGAGGGAAGCCCAATAATCAGAGGTGGGGATAAAAAGTAGTTTGACAGAGCTGGAAATCAGTTTCAGAGTTATATATCATATCAACCTTTGGGTTCTCCTGAAGTCAAGTAACACTCCCTGGTCTGCAGTTTCTAGGCCAGAAAAATATACACTAAGTTACATTAATTCTTCTCTGTGCCAGCTAGAATTACCAAAGATTTTGGGGGTATTTCTATTAGTATTCCCCGAAGAACAATTTCACAGAGTACTTTTAAATTGAACAAAAGTTACCTTGAAAAGAATAAAAAAGACACGGTGATGTGTTCTTTTGATGAATCTCTTTCAGAAACGAATCCTGACTATCACACTATTTTATGTTTTAAAATGGACCCTAGTTCTTTTATTCTGTTTTGTGTCCTCTTCAACAAACCACACTGAAGCTAGTTCTATAAACCACTCTGAAGTTAATCATAAAATATTTCTTGAAGAAGACATGCAGTTTACTTCAGAATAAACAAAATCTCAAATAAAATAACAAGTGAAATAGAATATACATGTCTTCATCACACAACCAATAATCTACTAAGAAGGTTCAAAATTCAAGACAAATATTAGTCATAAAAATGGCAACCATTTATTGAGCCTGTATTCCCCTACCAGTGTACTCGGCTAGCTTTTGATTTGCCAGTTATTACTAAAGGCCTGTGAGGGCAGAAACCATACTTTGTCTTTTTTATAGTTGTAACTTCAGGACCTAGTACAGTGACTGATTTACAAAAGAAGCTTAGACAAATGCTGAATGAATTAAAGAGTGGAAGGACAGATGGATGGATGGTTTGCTTGAATCCAAAGAAAATGATTTCCACTCGTTCTAACACGCTGTCTCTACGGGAAAAAATCCCAGAGATCTGAGCAGAGTCGAGATGATGATGCACTTCCTCTGCCAATTCTTACACATAAGGAGAGGTCCTTTATCCTAAGGACCTTTGTGTCTGCCTTTTCAGCACCTATTCCTTCTTCTTAACGCTGCAGGGACTCACGCTTTTACAGAGGTTAACTGCTTCCTCTTTGGAGATGGAGCATATGACTTAAGCTAAGCCAATCAGAGAATGGTCATCCTATCAGTACAATTCAGATGGCACATGAGGTCTTATTCAACTTTCAGTCAATTTTAAACAATCTTTAAGCTGTCTTAAATTTTATGTATTCCATTCTACTTTCTTTCTAGATTCCAGGATTAGGCCTCTGACTTAAAAACAAACAATAAACAGTCACTGGGGATTTTCAGCACCCTAAGCTGTTTAAAGGCTGCCCTTTGGTGAGCTCTGAACTTTGGTCCCTGTTTATTTTACCTATTTGAGGATTAGTCAGAAAGTAGAGAATTCACTCAATTTTCTTTTTAGTGTTCCTTATTTACACCTCCTTCACAAACCCTAGCAGCTCATTAGACAGGATATTTTACTTGGTTAATGAGTAGAGCAGCAGGGTCTTAGGTGAGGCTCTTATGTGAGTGACGACAGGTCCTTTGTTAAGAAAATACAAAGCTACCTGCAGGCTTTAGTGACCCTTTCTTGGCCTTGGTTGACAGTCACATTTAGTTGATTAGATCTCAAAAGATTGGGATGTAAGAAACAGGATCAACAGTCAAACACACCTGGTTCTTTCTGGTGGTGGGTAGAGGGGGTCTGAAAGGTGCTTGGAGGGCAGTTGTAAATATTTAGATGTATTATGCTTATCATTTCCCTGCTTCTCTTTCCCAGTCTCTCAAATATACTAAAGCAATTCTGAACATTGTTTAATCTACACTTGATAATTTAAGAGGGATCTTCAGAGGTCATGGATCATAGATCTCTACTATTCATACACCAAAGTGTTGGTGATGGGGAAAGATAAATGGAGTAAGAGTTAGTTAATATGATGATGGACTAGCAAGCAGATATAAAAAATGGACATAAAAATTCAGACTTTTTTATATTTCAAATATATAATATCTAACGAAGCAAATTATGAGTAAAACACAAAGCCAGGCACACACACAAATCAGCTGAAAACAACAGGAAAGAACTCAGTTTTTCATATGCTTCCTCAATGTTTTGAGAAAAAGCTAGGATCCCAAGAGAGCTTTTATGTCTATAAATTTCTTTTTCTCTTCTAAATTACATTTAAATGAAACAAAAAAAGAAAGAAAAAACAATAATAAGCTTTGTTGGTAGGTCTATACCATTTTCATACGTTCGAGGGGAGAAGGGAGTAAACAAAGTTTCTACAACTGTAAGTGATGCTTAGAGGAAAATTCAATCACTGAGTGATGCCAGGACTGATTATTCTACTGCACTTTAAAAGCCAGGGATTGCAGTCTGTGAGTCCAAAGTGGTTTCATATGGACTGCCACAGTTGTGGTTTACGCTTGAAACTATAACCTGTCAAATTAGAAGCAGGCAAGACTATGCTCTTAACGGTTCCACTTTCTACTGTCTACAGTTTTGTCTACAAGTTCAGCGTTTTTTATCCAGTTTAAGTTCTGTTATTTGGATGAACAGAATCTCAAAACTACTCTTTGTTATTTTGGTTAGAGATTTTAGTTATGATTCAAGGCTTAGAGAAGCTGGCAATCTTAACTTTTCTTGTATAGATGAAGCTGACTTTCACTGCAATTCTATCAACTATTGATATTTTATTATCCTGGTCACCACTATGCAATATATAATATAACTATAGGGAAGAGAAATTTAAACCGTATGAGCTCCCAAGCTTTTTCTGCCCTACATTTCCAAATATTTGATTCATTTGAACATCTACCTTACTGACTCATCAGTTTTCCAGGCCCACAGTAGCCTGCTATTATGAGCTTACTGTTACAACATGCTCCATTTCTCTTCTTCTCCTTGATTGTGGAATGCCCTTCTGGGCAATAGGCTTGGTTGACAGAGATTTTCCTGTCAAAATTGAAAGAGCTACTTGTTCAATTTCACTAATGTTTTCTGTAGAGTCCTTCGTTAATAAATTTTTCTTAATGCCCATTTGTATAAGGTAAAAATGTTTAAAAAATAAAGCATAAACAATATTTGCTCTCTGCATAATGCATCATAAGTAAAACCATGCCACTAAACAATCATATCCTGTTTAGGCCATAATGACATCAGAAATATATGTTTATCATCTGCTTTGGACAACTGAGCATGTTTTTGGCCCAAGGCAAAGTTGAACTAAAATCATTTGCAGTTGCCTCAAACCAAGATAACCACACATTTCTAAGGTAATTGATACCTAAGAAGAACACTGCCTTTAGATCACAGCTCATGATCTAAGCATACTAATTCTTGAAAGAAGGCTGTTAAATTTTATAAAGCATGGATGTCTACTGGACTTCCTCCAAAATTTAACATGAAATAATTATATTTTTAGCATGCATAGAGACTATGATAAAGTCAGCACTTAGCACAATCTTTCAGAACTCTGGAATTACCTCTCTTGCCCAATTTAAAGAGAAGGGGAAAAATGGAGTTTAAAAAAAAAAAAAAAAACCATGTAAAAGTATTATAAGAATACAAATGATAAGAATAACGCCTTATATTTTGAAAGGCACTCAAATGAAATGAGTCACTACTTTTGTTTTTCCAAAGTACAATATTTAAGGAAACAACTTTATGAATAAATAGCTAGGGTAAATAGAAGGCATACAATTTTTCTTATCCATTGTTAAAACATGCCCAGGGAATCCAAGCGCTTGTCACTGACATTGTTTTACAGCAATATAAAGCATGTAATTGCCCTGGATACTACCTTAGCCGGTGAGGCCAACCATAGCCTGTAACTACAGGCTGAAAAATATAGCTCTTCATACCATAAGTCAACACAAAAGCAGTAAGAATTAGTTTTGCCCACAAAGATAACTGGACAGTTTGGTACAAAAACGAAGTAAATTATTTAATTATAAACTAGCTTTTATTGAAGAAAATAATATCAGTAGAAGTCAAATCCAGAAGGAAGCTTAGGGAAATCTACCCATATTCAAAGGTGGAAACAAAGAAACGGGGGACTGAAGCTGTCTCCCAAAGTCAGCTATGAAGGCAGAGCTGGACATCCTTCCCAGGACTACCTCACTGCACAGCGCTGCTGCAGACATGTCCACTGATGTGGACAATTCAGACAAACTTTTAAAGGACATAAGAATAGAATACTCCAATATTATACACACTGCAATGGTTCTTCTGTTACTCTAACAAGGGAAGCATGTACTATACCTCCATTCTTTCTTGTTTAACTTCATCAATTTCATCATCTTCAAACATTGCCAAGAGTTCTCCTGTTTGGTCAATAGAGTTGAGAAAGTCTTGAGCGATTTTTTGTCTTTTGTTTACATTATTGCTGCCACTCAATTTGTCTTCATGAAGATAAAGGAAGGAAAAACAAAATATTCTTAAATAGGTTTACATCAGTCCTAACCATTGTTAAGTATGGAATACTGCATGTAAAATTCAAAACTGGAATTCTCTCAAAATAATCTTCAAAAGGAGAACCCTTGTATCCAAAATAAAGCATAATGTCTTACAGAATTGAATCACCTACTTACGTCATGAATAAGATTAAGTGAATAAAACCAAATAATCAATTACTACAGTAAGTATTTATAGACTGATTAAAATTTCTTACCAAAAAAAAAAAAAGGGCTATCAGATTTGGAAAAAGAATCCTGCTATGGCAAGCCCAATTGAGAAAATAAAAACAAAGACATAAATAAAGGCATTAAGATTGCAACTTGAAATTAAAAGAAGAAAATACTAGGTACATTACTATGACAATATATGTAAAATCTATGGGATGAGATTTTACTCTTTTTCTCATAAGATATAAAACTATCACTCTTACTTAAAAGCAAAACAAAACTCTAAGAAAAGTTACTGCAAAAAGTCAGGAAGGAATGTAACATACAATACATAATTAGTACAGTTTATTACACAAAAGTATCAGTGTGACTTAGTAAGAACTGGATTATTTTTTAATGTGACAAATTACATACTCATATACCAAATAAAGACAACCCTAACATTTTAGAGTGAGAATAAAAACTGTCATTCCCTGTTCCAATACAACTTTGTTATCATCCAACTCATTTGTGTTGCTACTGTCAAATATACTACATATCTGTATGCTACAGACTCAACAGTACAATTATATATATTAATACAATTACTAACACAGTTATATTTTCTTTTATATTTACCTACATAATTACATTTATAGATACCCTCTGGGAGGTGTGTGGGTGTGTGTGTGTATGCATGTGGATTTAATTTCTACTTGTTTCTATTAATATAATTTCTATTTCTTAATTGGTATTCTCTATTTTGTGAGACACTGTAACCATACTTTTGTTATATTTACTATGGTTTCTTTAAGTTTTTTGAATGTATTTATCAGTTCAGTTCAGTTCAGTCACTCAGTCATGTCTGACTCTTTGTGACCCCATGGACTGCAGCATGCCAGGCTTCCCTGTCCATCACGAACTCTCAGAGCTTACTCAAACTCATGTCCATCGAGTTGGTGATGCCATCCAACCATCTCATCCTCTGTTGTCCCCTTCTTCTCCTGCCTTCAATCTTTCCCAGCATCAGGGTCTTTTCCAATAAGTCAGTTCTTTGCATCAGGTGGCCAAAGTATTGGAGTTTTTTATACTCCAAAATATTTAATGTATTTATAATAGCTATTTAAAGTTTTCATCTGTGAAGCCCAACATCTGGCCCTCCTCAAAGGTACTTTGTCTTATCTGCTTATTCTTGTCCTTTTTATGGATCATATATATCTGTTTTTTTGCATGTCTAGTATTTTGTTGTTATTGATGAAAATGGATATTTTAGGAAATATACTAGAGCAACTGTAGATAATTCCCTTTCCTTCCTGGGGCTTGTTGTTATCATTCGCTTGTTTTTTTTTGTTTGTTTGTTTGGTTAGTGACTTGGCTGGACTAATTCAAATAAGTCTCTTTCCCTCTCAGTGTGTAGCCTTCGATGTTGCTCTTCAGACAGCACAGCCTTGAGCGTGTGAAGAGCTTACTCCACCACCAGGAATGACTGTGGTTTTTAAGTCAGGTTCTCTTTTGCTGTCACTTTTCTCTCCATTAAGTTTCTGGCTGGTCTGACTCTATTTGTATCATACACAGCTGTTAGCTTCCACTAATTGCTGGCTCAGAGTTCTGCTGTTTGAATAATACTATTGAGCACAAATTGCTCCACGGACTGATCTAAATAATTTGGGTCACTCTGCAGAGTCAAGGTTGACCAGCCTGTAAGTTTTGCTCTGACCCCAGGAGGGGGGTCTTCTTAGCTATTGCTCTTCTTAGCTACTGCTTTCTTTTGTTAAAACTTTAAGCTGGTGCACTGTTTTCTGTGTTGTTATTAGTATTAGAGTAACCAGCTTCCTCTTAATGGCTCACCACCAGGATCTCCATTGTTTTAAAACACTCTTAGTCAAGAACTTCCAAATGCTCTTTTCCAAAGAGTCAGTCCCTGCAGGAAGAGCTGTAGAGCTCTCTGCTATTAAGGCTCTCTCTTACTGGCTGAATCTTTGTAGTTCTGTACTAGAGCTGGAGTTGGGAAGAGCAATCAGTAGTCCAAGAAAGCCTGTCCTGGATCTAAGAGGGGGGACCTCATTAGAGATGGCAGACTCCTGTCTTCAAGGCTTGTCTCTTCTGGTGTGAAGCTTTATTCCCTGTGAGCAAGTCAAGATGTGGAGAAGGCAATGGCACCCCACTCCAGTATTCTTGCCTAGAAAATCCCATGGACAGAGGAGCCTAGTAGGCTGCAGTCCCTGGGGTCACTGTGAGTTGGGCACAACTGAGCGGCTTCGTTTTCATTTTTCACTTTCATGCATTGGAGAAGGAAATGGCAACCCACTCCAGTGTTCTTGCCTGGAGAATCCCAGGGATGGCGGAGCCTGGTGGGCTGCCGTCTATGGGCTCGCACAGAGTCGGACACGACTGAAGAGACTTAGCAGCAGCAGCAAGTCAAGATGGGACAACCTGAGAGCTTGCCTATTACTAGAGGATGAGTGACAGTCACAGTCCTTTTAGCTGTGCTTGCCTAGCTCTGAAGTTCTGCAACACAGAGCTGAAGATGAGAGATGCTGACCTCCTGCCCTTCCTGGGGTGAAACTGTCACCCTAGATTAGGGGGTAGAGAAGCAGGTGTCCAGTGTTCTTGGACACATTTACCCAGAGTAAAGCTTGTATCATTTTGAGCTGGGGCACTCTGAGCTGGAAGGGAGGAGACAGGTGATGAGAGCAGACTGTGGCTCAAATGCAACAGGTTCTCACTGTTTTTAGTGAGATTTAGTAGACTGTCTGAATATGTTTTTCCATTTGCTCTCTGCCCTTAAGAATAGTTTCTAGAGATTTTAAACTATTATTTTTCTTAATGCTCATGAATTAAATGTGTTTCTCTGGGCAAAGAGTCTACCACAGTCCTCACACAGCCATTCCAGAAGACCCACTTCAGTATTAAATGTATTTTACCTGAGTATTTTATTTTATAAATTATATGAACTACAGTGCACCCTTGAAGAACACAAGTTTGAAACACGTGTATCCACTTAAACCTGGATTTTTTTTTTTTTCCACCAAATGCATACTACATGACTCTACGTGGTTGGAGAATATGGGGACACAAAACAGTGTATATGAGGGCCAATTGTAAAGTTTTTGGCAAATTTAACTGTACAGACAGCTAGCACCTCTAACCTCCATGTTGCTCAAGGGTCAACTGTATTTTAGAAGTTTATATAAGGCACACAAAATTAGAAAATTTAAATGATAAAGTGGAGAGGTTTGAGATAAACTAAGGAGGAGAGGGCATCAAACTGACACATGACAGTGTGAGTGAAACTGAGTACTAGTCTGAGCTGCCCGGGGTTCAAAGCATCCTAACAGCCACCACTGATGCAGTGGCAGCAGTGTATCCGCTGCCCTTCATATGTCATAGTGAACTGCAAAGGCCAGTAATATAATTTCTGACTTTCAAATGAGAAAAGTGACCCTCAATGATGCTTCCAGAAAGAAAGCAGAGAATCGGGATTAATAGGAATTTAGGTCTGTTTGCTCCAAGTCTTTGTTTTTTATGCTCTCCATAAATGAAAGCATTTAAATTCATTTGGAGAACTATTTTGCAGGAGTTAAATTGTATGAGAACTGTAGGAATATGAAATAGACAATACTGATTAAATGTTTGATCAGTATTTTTTTTTTTGACACAGCTATTACTCTTGCGGATCTGTTGAGGATTAATGAAAGTAACTGGTTCTCTTTCAAAGTCAGTTAACTCTTTAGTTGGTTCTGAGCAATTTTCTGGAATTGTCCTTAGTACAGTAGAGTTTGTTTAGCTACTTTATCACTAGCAAAGGATACCACTATACAGTGACCATATTCAATAGAAAGTAGATGTGTTATTTCTAAAAACACAAACATTTATTTTGATTAGTAATATTATTTAGTAATTATCTGTTTTCAGCTTATCAGTATTTGATTTTTGCAACATAAATATTTTTTCTAAATATCCTAAAATAGGGAATTAAGTTGGAAAATCAGCTAAGGAAAAATTCCCACTTTGTGTCAGATTTTTTGTTAAGATTTCAAACAGCCCAGAAATTATACATTAAAATGATGTGACTTTACATTATAAAATATATCAGATACTTTCTATAATAAATTAACAAAAAACTATACGTGTCAATTTCAAAGATATAATAGTTCAGGCTCCCTATATTCACAACAGAAAAATTATGTTTTCTAAAATCAATTATGTTTTAAATTGGCACAATTTTCTCAGTTTCATGATATTCTGATGTAAAGCAGGTTATTTTATTAAAAGAAGAATTAAAATAACAGATTACTCTGAAGTCACACAATTGGAAAATCACAAGATTTAAGTACCAACTATATAAATATTTGGACAGTTACTAAACTACATATTTAATAGAAGGACATATATTGAACTCTGATGGGAGTTATCTACCTTGATTCTATATAAATGTGTCATCAGCATACAGGAGTCACATAAGTTTTAGTTTAGTGCTTTAAGTTACCTTCCAGAAGATCATCCTCGTCAATGCCTTTGACAATCTTTGATTTGTAGTCTCGGAAAAACATGTATTTTAGCAGTCTTCTAAGTTTTTTCTATTAAAAATATGAAATAAGTAAAGAAGAAACCTTACACATACATTCATTTTAATGATTAAGAACTACTATGATAACTAAATCCCCTTCATGGATCACAGCCTTGTCGTAGTGAAAGGGCTTGTGTAACTCCAAGAAGCCATGCCATGTAGGGCCATACAAGATGTAGAGGTCATAGTGGAGAATTCTGACAAAACGTGGTCCACTGGAGGAGGGAACAGCCAACCCATCTCTTTGCAGTATTCTTGCCAAGAGAACCCCATGAACAGTATGAAAAGGCAAAAAGATCTGACACCGGGAGATCAGCCTCCCAGGTCAGAAGGTATCCAATATGCTACTGGGGAAGAATGAAGGGCAATTACTAATAGTTTCAGAAAGAATGAAGCAGCTGGGTCAAAGTGGAAATGATGTTCAGTTGTGGATGTGTCTGGGGGCAAAAGTAAAATCCGATGCTGTAAAGAAAAGGTCAGGGGAGCATGGCGTGCTGCAAGTCAATGGGGTTGCAAAGAGTCAGACACAACTTAGTGAATAAACAGCAGCAACAAGAAGAGTGATAACTAAACAGAATAAACTTGTACCCCAGGACCACTGGAGAAATACAGCAATTCTCAGCATAGTACTATGAATACAAAACTTAGTCATCAAATTAAAGATAAAGGCTAAAACACAAGCATTTTTAAAAGCACATTTGAAAGTATTCAGATACTCCAGAATCACAATTAATTTTGGTTTTTTCTGGGTTTTTTGTTTTTTTTTTTTTTTGGTTAAATTCCTTCTGAAGATTGCAATAAATATCACACTCTCCACACTAAGCTGACAATACTGTCTTTGCGGAATTTTGTACACCTTCAAGACCAAATTTCATTTTTTAAAATGATTTATAAACACCTATACAAAAGTTTGCAACAACTGTTTTAAGAAGTCAAGCACTTTCCTTTTTTATTTTTTTTTAATTCCCTGAGAATCTTTTATTTAGAAGAGTTGGTTTATGTTTTATATTTCTGGAAAACATCCTGTAATCTGAGAAACGTTATTTTTTATGAAACTCAAAGCTGATGAATGATAGCTGAGGCTTTTTTAGGTTTATTAGAAGACTACAATACCGCTTAACTTTAAAAGTAACTGATGTGTGTGCTCAGTCGTGTCTGACTATTTGCGACCCCATGGACTGCAGCCTGCCAGGCTCCTCTATCCATGGGATTTTCCAGGCAAGAATACAGAATTGGTTGCCAGTTGTATGCTTACACTTAGAGTAGATGATTACTGGTTTCTGGTCTTCAGGTTTAAGATTCCTAATGACAGCTGAAACATATTTTACAAAGCTCTTTTACATGCATTTTGATATTTTTGATAGCCCTGAGATACAGACAAACATTATCATCTTTTTTCATATATAGGGAAACTGAGGTTCAAGATAGTCTCACAATTAGAGCCAAGCAGGGCCAGAAGGAACACATAACCTTTGAACCTCAGTCTCCTTATTTACAAGGTAAGTAAAGTACTTACCTTAGAGGAACATTGTGAGAAATAAATCAGAAAATGAGCGAAGCTGTCTAGTGCAGTATGTAAAATACAGTGGGCAGTCAACAACTTCTACTTGAATATAAACCGGAATTATTAAGAGGAAAAAACATATACTTGCATCCAGGTCTTTGCTATCCCTCCTTTCTCTTTGTTCTGATTCCATTCAGTACTTTAGATTTGATTTTGTCTTATATTACAGTTGTGTAAACTACTTTAAATTCTGTTTGGAACATGTCAGCATATAAATAAAATTATTATTTTGAGGAGAAAGATGAGAACACTGGCAACTATCCTATTACAGCTATGTTCCTGGTTGCTTAAAAGATTCTGATTAAGAGTCCTCTGGCCAGTAGAAGGGCTTTGACAATCGGTGTATGTTCCTGAAGGGTCCATAGGATTTAAAACATTGACTCCTCCAAGAGGCAGGAAAAAGTGTCAACGCAGACTACTTTTTGTGCTGGCCTGTTTACCTCTGTTGATGAAAAAGAAAAAACGACTGGAGGTATTCTGCTAACTCCAGTTACCCAGCTGTCTCGGTCCCTGCTTCTCCAAGGGCACATTCAGGCTCCTTCCTCTCAGCACCATTTGCTGTATGGTGCCTACTTCTCCTTTGTCTTCCTAGTGAAGTCACTAGCTCCTGAATAGCCTTACTCTTCACTATCTCGCTAAAACCTTCCTTCGTATTCACTTCGAGAGCCATCACACTAATCATGATTTGCCTTGATTACTAAGCCTGAACCCTGGTTGCTGCTGCTGCTGCTAAGTCGCTTCAGTCATGTCCGACTCTGTGCAACCCCATAGACGGCAGCCCACCACGCTCCCCCGTCCCTGGGATTCTCCAGGCAAGAACACCAGAGTCGGTTGCCATTTCCTTCCCCAATGCATGAAAGTGAAAAGTGAAAGTGAAGTCGCTCAGTCGTCTCTGACTCTCCGCGACCCCATGGACTGCAGCCCACCAGGCTCCTCCGTCCATGGGATTTTCCAGGCAAGAGTACTGGAGTGGGGTGCCATCGCCTTCTCCGGCACCCTGGCTAGTTCCATTCTAATATAACTGCATGAGTTTCAACCTAGGCAGAAAACCTCCATTCCACTACATTCTACAGACTCTCCGTCTAACCACACAACCTTAAAATAATCAAAAGGCTCAAAATGCTTCTTCAACTCAATGATACAGATTTCTTAAACCAGATTATAGCTTCTTGATAGTAAAGACATTTCTTTTCTCTTTATAGTCCTCATAGCACGTAAGAGTCAATGAACTAAAAATTCATAAAATTCCATGGTAGACTGGTGGAGGTGCAGTTTGTATATCCCACGGCATAAAGAAGAGAAAATCCTTCATCCAAGTTTAGTCAATCTTCAATCAATCAGAAGGAAAGGTTTTTATGAATACAAAGTAATGGGTATCAGAAAGCTATGTTCACAGGATATCCTGAGGGTCAGATGGGATGCCTTCTGATAAAAACTTGAGCCACAAACATACAAAAATGGCGAAAGAAAAACAGGTAAGTGTAATTAAAAGACCAGGGGAAAAGAAAGAGAAATGAAAGCTGGAGCATTAGGAACTAAGCCCTGGGTGCTCATCTGGGTTAGCAGCTACCACAACATGCTCTGGTTACTCAGCTCGTTTCTCCACATATAACAATCTTTTAGATGAAAACTACTAAAAACACACAGAAAGTCACAAAATGTTTTCAACTAGCTACTCATGGAAGATAGTTATGACAAAATTATATGCTTAAATAGTTTAATATCAGAGTTCAAAGATAGATTTCTAGCAAATAAAAAAAACCCTAAGTAATAGAGTGTATATTTTGTGCTATTGCAATATTCATCTTGATTGATTTGCCTTTTCCTATTAACCAGTGTCACAGAAAAACTTTGTATTTCAAGAGAAAAACTACTCTATGAACGTCTACAATCCTGTATAAAATTAGAAAAATAAATATGCCATTTAGTTATATCCCAGTTACCAGAACAAAGTACCCAGTCAAGATCTAGTGAATTTTACGTAGCAATGAAAATGTCTAAATAGACATGTTAAGGATAAGTGAGAATTAGTTGTCAGCAGTTTTACATAAGTGCCCTTGTCCATGTAAAAATAAAAATTAAAAAAAATCAATTCTGTTGTAGTAAACCACTTTGTTGTGCAAACTATGAGGACCCAAACATGAGTTCAACACTTATGATTCCAATATGAAAGCCATATAACAAGGGTAGCTTCC
Organism: Bos mutus; assembly: GCF_027580195.1. Classification (NCBI taxonomy): domain Eukaryota; kingdom Metazoa; phylum Chordata; class Mammalia; order Artiodactyla; family Bovidae; genus Bos; species Bos mutus. The sequence continues at coordinate 31,550,361 of NC_091639.1, read as the reverse complement.
TTACATAAGTGTAATTAAACACAAAGTATGGCATTTCAATACAGTGAAATTCTTTTACATTACCTTATCCTTGCGCATCAGAAACAGAAGATCTTCAGCAGAGATTACTCTTGCTCCCCGAAGCTGAGAAACTTCAGCAGCTTGCTGTAACTAACAACAAAGGAAATTTTTCTTAATAATCTAAATTAAATATACTACAGTCACGGTGTCTCAAGAGAGATAAATACACTAAGAGTTAAAAATCTTTGGGGATCACCCAGCAATCACATTACTGCTTTAAAAAGCAAAATGTCTTATGTTTAATGGTATAAAAAAATGCAATTAACTTATATGCCCACCTGTAACTGATACAATAAACAGAAATCCTTGATTTCTTTCATGCAAAAGAAAAATCAAGTGCAGCTTCCAGAAATGCATTAATGCACCTGAAAATAATTTTATGAAATTTTATCCTTATATCCATGTGAGCAATGGTTTTGCTCAGTATCACTGGTTGAATAACTATATTATTAATCTGAGTTCCCATGCTGGTATGATTTGAAATAGGCCCATTCAGAACTTTAAAAGATCAACAAAAACAGTAGCTGTTTCTAATATCCAAAGGAAAAAAAAATAGTTTTAGTTTTGGCAAGTCTTCAGTGGGCAAAGGATTCAGTCCATAAATCATAATACTGGACCGCATTAATTTCTTTCCACACTAATCACATACACACAAAAAGTTAACTGTATCTGGAATGCACAACACAAAACATACTGCATGAAAAGTTAGATTCCCCTTGAAATGTTCATCTGGGCCCTTCTATCTACAAAGTTGAGAGTTTTCTGGAATTCAGAAGTCCCAGAAACACAATCTTACTTGAAAATGACCTGGAAAATAAAAGAATGTGAAAAATGATAGTTCTATTTTTTTGGCACAGGCAAAACCAGTTTCTTATTTTGATTAGTTAGAAGGAATATAAAATACATCCAGCTGAAAAAAATAAAGATGCTGGAGAAAACAGTACAAAAATGTGCCTGTAAGTTCTTCCAAATTTGATCAATGGTGATTGCAGCAAACCAACTCTATCCAATATTATAAAAATATTTACATACAAAAGCTGTTCCTGAATGCATCCTTCTTTGAAAGGAATAAATCTAACACATATTCCTAAGAACTAATCTTTTAAAAGTGACACACTGTTATCTTAACAATTACAAAGAAATCAAATAGTGCATTTGTACTAAAGAAATTCTGGATGTTCAAGCAATTTTGCTAAGTAAGCTTCAAACCTCGTCTAAATACACAGACTATGAAACAGACTATAAACTCCCTATGTGTCAGCCTTACCGCTGAATTTCCTGGATACTGGTGGTTGGTATATAAACATAATTCACCTAAATATAGAAATTTAAATTTAACTGTGAACCATTTAAAAAGAAATCTTGGGGGAGAGGTTTTTAAAAAGATGATATATCTGCCCAGAAAGAAACTAAGTTTTCAGTAGGAAAAACGTGAACATATTTTTCTAAAAATTGGAAGAATGTCAGGGAAATATGTGTGTATGTGTTTTTTCCAAAGAAAAACATTTCTGTCACAGCATAAAACACACACAATCAATGTGGAGCAGAATATGGACTCAGTATCCACTTGTCTGGACACATACAGAGAACTAGAAGGCCACACCATCAGGTAACGTTTTTATTTTCTCAGACGAAGGATGGTATTGATTTGAAAACTTGAAAATACGACACAGATATAAGCAATTTTTTCTCATGTTGAGGAAAGATCATGATAAGTATACATCCCTAAGTAGTCTTCCCAATAAATCAACTGTTTATCAACCCTACATATAAATAATCTGTATTTATAACACTCTCCAAAATGTTAGTTTACAAACACACTCAACTAGGGAAAATGAAAATGGAAAATAAAGACTTGGAAGAGTCAGCCATTCAAACACCCTTTCAAAACCAGTACACAACTATCATGGGATCTGGAATTTATGTCTCAGTTATGTTGTCATAATTAGCAGGAAAACTTTATCTTTAGGTTTTGTCTATCTTATTTACTGATTTCCCTCACCTAACCTGTACCCTCACTAGCACTGGCTCTGCTGGGCACCTAACCTAGTACCCTCACTAGCATTGGTTCTTCTGGTCACCTAACCTAGTACCCTCACTAGCACTGGTAATGCTGGTCACCTAACCTAGTATCCTCACTAGCACTGGCTCTGCTGGGCACCTAAACTAGTACCCTCACTAGCACTGGCAATGCTGGTCACCTAACCTAGTACCCTCACTAGCACTGGCTCTGCTGGGCACCTAAACTAGTACCCTCACTAGCACTGGCTCTGCTGGTCACCTAAACTAGTACTCTCACTAGCACTGACTCTGCTGGGCACCTAAACTAGTATCCTCACTAGCACTGGCAATGCTGGTCACCTAACCTAGTATCCTCACTAGCACTGGCTCTGCTGGACACCTAAACTAGTACCCTCACTAGCACTGGCAATGCTGGTCACCTAACCTAGTACCCTCACTAGCACTGGCTCTGCTGGGCACCTAAACTAGTACCCTCACTAGACTGGCTCTGCTGGTCACCTAACCTAGTACCCTCACTAGCACTGGCAATGCTGGTCACCTAACCTAGTACCCTCACTAGCACTGGCTCTGCTGGTCACCTAACCTAGTACCCTCACTAGCACTGGTAATGCTGGTCACCTAACCTAGTATCCTCACTAGCACTGGCTCTGCTGGGCACCTAAACTAGTACCCTCACTAGCACTGGCAATGCTGGTCACCTAACCTAGTACCCTCACTAGCACTGGCTCTGCTGGGCACCTAAACTAGTACCCTCACTAGCACTGGCTCTGCTGGTCACCTAAACTAGTACTCTCACTAGCACTGACTCTGCTGGGCACCTAAACTAGTATCCTCACTAGCACTGGCAATGCTGGTCACCTAACCTAGTATCCTCACTAGCACTGGCTCTGCTGGACACCTAAACTAGTACCCTCACTAGCACTGGCAATGCTGGTCACCTAACCTAGTACCCTCACTAGCACTGGCTCTGCTGGGCACCCTCAAACTAGTACTAGTACCCTCACTAGCACTGGCTCTGCTGGTCACCTAACCTAGTACCCTCACTAGCACTGGCAATGCTGGTCACCTAACCTAGTACCCTCACTAGCACTGGCTCTGCTGGGCACCTAACCTAGTATCCTCACTAGCACTGGCTCTGCTGGTCACCTAACCTAGTACCCTCACTAGCACTGGCTCTGCTGGTCACCTAACCTAATACCCTCACTAGCACTGGCAATGCTGGTCACTTAACCTAGTACCCTCACTGGCACTGGCTCTGCTGGGCACCTAACCTAGTACCCTCACTAGACTGGCTCTGCTGGTCACCTAACCTAGTACCCTCACTAGCACTGGCAATGCTGGTCACCTAACCTAGTACCCTCACTAGCACTGGCTCTGCTGGTCACCTAACCTAGTACCCTCACTAGACTGGCTCTGCTGGTCACCTAACCTAGTACCCTCACTAGCACTGGCAATGCTGGTCACCTAACCTAGTACCCTCACTAGCACTGGCTCTGCTGGTCACCTAACCTAGTACCCTCACTGGCACTGGCTCTGCTGGGCACCTAACCTAGTACCCTCACTGGCACTGGCTCTGCTGGGCACCTAACCTAGTACCCTCACTGGCACTGGCTCTGCTGGGCACCTAACCTAGCACCTTCACTAGCACTTGCACTGCTGGAGCTCCACAAGAAGCCTTGAACCTCATGAAGTGAGTCCTCCAGATGAAAGTTATCACTGTTACTGTAACAAGCCCAGCTGACCCCGACATGTCCCATGCTCCAAAACAACCTCGGCCACAGTATCACCACCTTTTCTCTGCCGACTAAGGAGAGCAAGCTTGTTAACTAATGACAGTGTTTGCACTCAAGTGTGTACTGCCCATTGGCTAACTTCAAGAAATTTTACGAGAGAGTAAAGCTCCTCTTCGACAACACAGGCTTAAAAAGCAAGTCAGCAGGAGGCTGGTTCAGTTCCACCGGACACTGAGCTCAGGATCAAGTGCATTCAGTGTGAAAACAATACTAGAAACAGGAAACCAAATCACAAAATATTTCTAATACCTTCAGTGTCAAAAAAAAAAAAAAAAAAAAAAGCTGATTCTATATGGTAAGAATCCCTTAATTTTTTTCCTTGAAAATAAATGGAAGTTGTACTTCATCATTCACTGTGGCAAGTCAAATATTTCTGGCAGTATTGAAAATGACATGATAGTCCATTTTATGATTTTTTATTACAATGGAAGTAGCATACATTTAATTGCATTATAAAATATATAAGAATTGACAGAACATGGGAATATTTTAAGACCAATAACTAGTTGAATGAGTATACAGAATAAACTTTCTTAACTATACAGATAAAGGGATGGTGACAGGAAACTTACAGAGATTTACTTGTAACTCAGTAAAATATTTTGCTAAAAGATATTATTCTGCAATAGCAACTCATTTAAAGCATTGATTTTTTTCCTGATAAATATTATTTCCATTCTTTCAGTTCAGTTCAGTCACTCAGTTGTGTCCAACTCTTGGCAACCCCATGAATCACACCACGCCAGGCCTCTCTGTCCATCACCAACTCCCGGACTTCACTCAAACTCATGTCCATCGAGTTGGTGATACCATCCAACCATCTCATCCTCTATCGTCCCCTTCTCCTCCTGCCCCTAATCCCTCCCAGCATCAGGGTCTTTTCCAATGAGTCAACTCTTCACATGAGGTGGCCAAAGTACTGGAGTTTCAGCCTCAGCATCAGTCCTAGCAATGAACACCCAGGACTGATCTCCTTTAGGATGGACTGGTTGGATCTCCTTGCAGTCCAAGGGACTCTCAAGAGTCTTCTCCAACACCACAGTTCAAAAGCATCAGTTCTTCAGCGCTCAGCCTTCTTCACAGTCCAACTCTCACATCCATACATGACTACAGGAAAAACCATAGCCTTGACTAGACGGACCTTTGTTGACAAAGTAATATCTCTGCTTTTCAATATGCTATCTAGGTTGGTCATAACTTTCTTTCCAAGGAGTAAGCGTCTTTTAATTTCATGGCTGCAGTCACCATCTGCAGTGATTTTGGAGCCCAAAAAATAAAGTCTGACACTGTTTCCACTGTTTCCCCATCTATTTCCCATTCTATTCTTTAGTGTAAACTAAAAATACTATATTTAACTGTTTAAAAGAAAAATATTTCCCCTAGCATATTAACACTTATCATGTTTGCATTTTAAATATTTTGCAATAGTTTATTTATAGGCTGAGGATAAAGTTTAAACTTTACATGACATCTTAAATGCCTCATCTTTGATCCCACAAATAAATCTCTTCTCAACTTCTCATTGTCATCAATGATGCTAACATTGGAAGATTCTTTCTCACTCTCTTTTATTTTCACTAACTTCCGTTGATTTTATTGTTTTAATTGGCTCGGGGTCTTGAATTTGCTGTCTGCTTCCACAGTATTCATTTGAACCTAGGCCTCTGGGGTTTTTGCTTTGTTGTTATCAAGTCATGTTCAACTCTTTGCGACCCCATGGAATGTAGCCTTACAGGGTCCTCTGTCCATAGGATTTCCCAAGCAAGAAGACTGGAGTGCATTGCCATTTCCTTCTCCAGGGGATCTTCCTGACCCATGTGTCCTGTGCTGCAGGCAAATTCTTTACCGTGAGCCACCAGGAAAACCCTGGAGTTTTTGCTTATTGCTTTCTAAACTTCAATGTCTCCAAATGGTGATGTATCTTAGATTAAGTGTTAACATGATCTTCCTCAAATATAATGCCCACAACTTGTGTTCCGGGATCTGTGATAATCCACTGTTATCTGACTTCAATGTGGTTTATAAAGATCAACTCACAGATATTCCCTATACTTCATTCTTATTAAATTTGTTTTTCTGTCGTATTTTTCTACATTTATTCTCCGGTAAGTTCCATTCTGTCTTTATGCCTTTGTGCACTTATGACAGTTCATTTTATGTGTCACCCTAACTGGGCTACCGCGTGTCCAGACATTTGGGCAAACATTCTGAGTGTGACTGTGAGGGTATTTCTGGATGAGATTAATATCTTAATTCCTAGGCTAAGGAAAGCAGATTGCCACTCCTCTCCACCAGCCCCTGCTAATGTTAGTGAGCCTCAACCAATCAGCTGAAGAGGGATCTCCTTCTGCTTAACTGCCTTAAATGGGGACTTAGATCTTTTCTAGCCTTTGGACTTGGACTAAAATATCTCCTATTTCTCAGGCTTTTGGACTTGAACTGCAGTCTGCCTCCCCTGGGTCTCTGGCTTGCCAACAATGGAAATTGGGATTCTTAGCCTCCACAGTCATGTGAGCCAATTCCTTATAATAAATCTATGTACACACACATACACACACGTGTACACACACACATACATGTAACCTATTGGTTCTGTTTTTTTCTGGAGAATCCTAGTATAATACTATACTCAAGTTATAAGAAATTCTTGATTACTTATGGGATACAATTTCACTGTTTTTGTTTTTCCTCAGAGACTCATCAGGAGTCTGCCAGATTCTCTTTAACAGTTACATTCTGGATTTTTGTTCTCTTGATCTCTTTTGTTCTCACTTAATTTATTTTCTTTCTTTTGGTAGAGCACATTCCCTGGAAGTTTCTCTCTTTTGTTTTTAAGCATATTCATAATAGCTGCTTTATAAAATCCCTGTCTGCTGTTTCAGCATCTGGGCCATCTTACAGTCAGTCACCCTGTTGTTTTTACTCTTGGCTATGGATCATGTTTCCTTGTTACTTTGTATTTTAAGAATACTTTGATTTTATCTGAGCTATTGTAAATGATACATTGTAAGGACTCTGGGTTCTGTTATATTCCTCTAAAGAATAATGATAACTTTTTTTTTTTGTAATGATACATTGTAAGGACTCTGCATTCTGTTGTGTTTCTCTAAACAATACTGATAACTTTTTTAAACAGGCAGCTAACTAAAATGAATTCAATTTGTAGTATTTACAGTCTTCCTCCAGTGGTGGGATACAGCTGAAAAATACCTCTCATACCTTCCTGAGAAAAGATGTGTGGAAAACAAAAGTTTTAAAGATTCTATATGTCCAAAAAATCATTTATGCTACCCCGATATTCAATTTATAGTCTACCCAGGTATAAGATTTGAGATTTAAAATAATTTTTTTTTCTCAGAAATTTAAAAACACTGTTCTATCATATTCAAACTTAAAATGTTACTGCTGAGAAATTCAGTTTGTTTGTTTGATTCTGAAACTTCTGTGATTCCCCCACCAGCCCCCTTCCTAAGAAACTTTTACTATTTTTCTCTTTGTACCAGAATTTATTGCTGGTACCAGAATTTCATGCTGTTATGCCTTGATGAGGCTCTTTCTTCATATATTTTCCTGGACACAGGGATATTTTAACTCATATATTCTTGTCCTCCAAGTCTGGGAAATTTTTTTAGATTACTGTGAAAATTTCCTGTTTTCTGGATTCTTTCCAGAATATCTATTAATTGAATGCTGGTGGTCTTTGTGTGTGGGGTCTCTGAGTTCTTTCTGTTCAGTCTCTCTGGAACCTACACTGTTTTGTCAGAATGGCAAAGGGGCAGCTGGCTGCCTGCGTGGTTGTGGCAGGGCATGGGAATAAAACTGCTCCATGACTTTTTAGTGATGATGCTCTCGTGTTTCCAAAGGTATCCTGAATCCTGATTTGTGCCCCCCTGTTCCAAGCTTTCATCTTCTTCAAATCTGTTAAACTTTTAGCATTTCTATCCACTTTTAAGAGTCCATAATTACTTGACATATCTCATCTGCTATTTAATATCCCACTTTTTTGATCTTGATAGATTTATGCTTTTAAAAATTATTTTGCTGGCATTCAGTGGGTTTCTGAGAAGGTTTGAAGACAAGCAATGTCTTACCCATGTTTAAATGAAAGCTGATGTTCTCTTTATATGCTGACATTTACTAAATGTACTATCCCATGCTTCCTGCCTTCTACATATCATCTCATTTAACCCTCACAACAAACCTAAGAGAGATGTCAAGGTACATAAAACTTGGACTAAATAATAAATGCTCAACATTAAGCCATTCATCTTTCTCTCTAAGATTAATTTCTTATTCAGAACACATGAAGGTATGATCACTAAACAGTCTTACATTGCATAGAAAATCTACCCACAAAAACATTAATTTGCCTTTGAAAACATTTTCACTGCTGGCAAATAAATGGTTGCCAAAAAGAGGTTTGGATCAAAACATTCACGTCAGTTGCTTCATGGAGACACAGCTTAAGGACTGAGAACTCAGCAAGTGTTAGAAAGGAAATAGATTTGTAACTAAATGCAGTCAACATTCAGACTATTATAAATGTAAGATATTTGACTTAATCCGTTCCTATCATATGATCTCCTTGTTCTATTTTGGTAACTAGTCTTCCACTGTCCTAGACATTTGAAACATAAACAAGTGCATAAACTGGTTAAAAGATGTGCCAAATTTTTTAGAATTTCATTTTAACTCTTCTTTTTAGAAGACTAAGTCAAACACAGTCAAGTGTTTAAAAAATATGATAAGGCTATAATTACCAGTATCTCATGATTCAAAGAATTCATTTTTATTTATATATGCATTTGAAAGAATGACCAATGACAATCAATATAAGCTTGGAAAGCTTAAAAAAAGGTCCAATAAGAACAGCAATCTCGACAAGAAACTAATTCTTTGGTTATTCTTATTTAAATGTGAAAGTGGCAGAACAACAACCATTTGAAAGTTTTCTTTTAAACTATTTTGCATGTAAGTTATTTGTAAGTAAATTTCAAGTTTAAACAAATCAAATTTTGAAGGCAAAAAGATATTTTGAAAAATTTTTAAAGTTGAAATTAAACTAATAAACTAGACTATACTTTAAATACATGATGAAAAATTATACTATACTCACAATTGCACTCATCTCACACGCTAGTAAAGTAATGCTCAAAATTCTCCAAGCCAGGCTTCAGCAATATGTGAACCGTGAACTTCCTGATGTTCAAGCTGGTTTTAGAAAAGGCAGAGGAACCAGAGATCATATTGCCAACATCCGCTGGATCATGGAAAAAGCAAGAGAGTTCCAGAAAAACATCTACTTCTGCTTTATTGACTATGCCAAAGCCTTTGACTGTGTGGATTACAATAAACTGTGGGAAATTCTGAAAGAGATGGGAATACCAGACCACCTGACCTGCCTCTTGAGAAATCTGTAATCATGTCAGGAAGCAACAGTTAGAACTGTACCTGGAACAACAGACTGGTTCCAAATAGGAAAAGGAGTACGTCAAGGCTGTACATTGTTACCCTGCTTATTTAACTTATATGCAGAGTACATCATGAGAAATGCTGGACTGGAAGAAACACAAGCTGGAATCAAGATTGCCGGGAGAAATATCAATAACCTCAGATATGCAGATGACACCACCCTTATGGCAGAAAGTGAAGAGGAACTAAAAAGCCTCTTGATGAAAGTGAAAGTGGAGAGTGAAAAAGTTGGCTTAAAGCTCAACATTCAGAAAACGAAGATCATGGCATCTGGTCCCATCACTTCATGGGAAATAGATGGGGAAACAGTGGAAACAGTGTCAGACTTTATTTTTCTAGGCTCCAAAATCACTGCAAATGGTGACTGCAGCCATGAAATTAAAAGATGCTTACTCCTTGGAAGGAAAGTTATGACCAACCTAGATAGCATATTCAAAAGCAGAGACATTACTTTGCCAACAAAGGTCCGTCTAGTCAAGGCTATGGTTTTTCCTGTAGTCATGTATGGATGTGAGAGTTGGACTGTGAAGAAGGCTGAGCACCGAAGAATTGATGCTTTTGAACTGTGGTGTTGGAGAAGACTCTTGAGAGTCCCTTGGACTGCAAGGAGATCCAACCAGTCCATTCTGAAGGAGATCAGCCCTGGGTGTTCTTTGGAAGGAATGATGCTAAAGCTGAAACTCCAGGACTTTGGCCACCTCATGCGAAAAGTTGACTCATTGGAAAAGACTTGATGCTGGGAGGGATTGGGGGCAGGAGGAGAAGGGGACGACAGAGGATGAGATGGCTGGATGGCATCACTGACTCGATGGACATGAGTCTCAGCAGACTCTGGGAGTTGGTGTTGGGCAGGGAGGCCTGGTGTGCTGCAATTCATGGGGTCACAAAGAGTCGGACACGACTGAGTGACCTGATCTGATCTGATACTTTAAATATGGAACAACAGACTGGTTCCAAATAGGAAAAAGAGTACATCAAGGTTGTATATTGTCACCCTGCTTATTTAACTTATATGCACAGTACATCATGAGAAAGGCTGGGCTGGAAGAAGCACAAGCTGGAATCAAGATTGCTGGGAGAAATATCAATAACCTCAGATATGCAGATAACACCACCCTTATGGCAGAAAGTGAAGAGGAACTAAAAAGCCTCTTGATGAAAGTGAAAGTGGAGAGTGAAAAAGTTGGCTTAAAGCTCAACATTCAGAAAACAAAGATCATGGCATCTGGTGCCATCACTTCATGGGAAATAGATGGGGAAACAGTGGCTCCAAAATCACTGCAGATGGTGACTGCAGCCATGAAATTAAAAGATGCTTACTCCTTGGAAGGAAAGTTATGACCAACCTAGATGGCATATTCAAAAGCAGAGACATTACTTTGCCAACAAAGGTCCGTCTAGTCAAGGCTATGGTTTTTCCAGTAGTCATGTATGGATGTGAGAGTTGGACTGTGAAGAAGGCTGAGCGCCAAAGAATTGATGCTTCTGAACTGTCGTGTTGGATAAGACTCTTGAAAGTCCCTTGGATTGCAAGGAGATCCAACCAGTCCATTCTGAAAGAAATCACTCCTGGGTGTTCTTTGGAAGGAATGATGCTCAAGCTGAAATTGCAGTACTTTGGCCACCTCATGCAAAGAGTTGACTCATTGGAAAAGACTCTGAAGCTGGGAGGGATTGGGGGCAGGAGGAGAAGGGGACGACAGAGGATGAGATGGCTGGATGGCGTCACTGACTCGATGGACGTGAGTCTGAGTCAACTCCGGGAGTTGGTGATGGACAGGGAGGCCTGGCGTGTTGTGATTCATGGGGTTGCAAAGAGTCGAACACAACTGAGCGACTGAACTGAACTGATACTTTAAATACTATAGTATGCTAGATTATAGTTAAATACTATACTATTAACTAACTACAGTTAATGTTATTTAAAATTTTACTATTTACTATTTAACTATTAAAACTAAAATACTCTCTACTTAAACTAAAATATGATTAAAATTGTACAAATGTGGCAGCAGATCTTGAAGCTGTTCAGTATTACATACAGCTATCTTTCCGTTAGTTGATAACTGAAAAACGGTACTGGTACAAATATGTACGTTTCATTTGCATTTCTTAAAATTATAGATGCATAAAGCGTTCTGGCAGCCTATAAAATGTATACCTTCCTGGTCTACATTTCATGTCTTGTTTTTTCCCTCTGCTTATTTCCTGCCATCTTAGTGCCTCCTTCTGTTCACACTTCTGAAAAAGGCATCTACTGAAAGAACTATAGTCATTACTTATTTCTCCAAAGGACAAAATAATAACAGATATAAGACTCAGTTAATTACTTTTCTGCAGAACACTACCTAATTTTTCCACATGATAACTTGGTTTCATTTCACCCTAGAATGTTTAGGAATAAACATAGGTCTTGTCCTAAATCTTCATGTTTAGGTCAGGGTATTAAAAGCACTGAATTACACCAGACCACACACAGACCAATGTAATGACTGGAAAAACTACCAAATGGAAAGAATAATGCTAAAGAATAATCATGAGGAAATGAGAAAAACTATTTTCTAATTTTATCTCTATTGCTATCACCATTGTTTTTACAAAAGCAATTTTATCATTTTGTCTTTTTGTTGAGAAAATATAGGGACAAAGTGCCAACTTTACAATTTCAGAACTGCAGCTTTTCACACTGGGTCTCAGAACTCGAGCAATGAACAAGGAGGGCAAGGGTCTGCTATGAAATTCAGTTAAAGTTTGGTTTTCTCTGTCAGTACGGTGTATCTTGAAGAGAGTTCCAGAGAATTCCGATTACTCCCTCCATTTTAAAGTCTCACTCAGTCAGCAGATTGTCTCCACGCAAGGCACTACACCACTGACTCCACAAGCAGTTCAATGAAGAAGCTGTAGAAAATCATTACTTTAAAGAAGTTTCCAAAGCCACCTTCAGTTCTTTCCTCTCATTGATGTTTAAGGGAGGTAATAACGTGCAGTATACAGTAATCCCGTAGTCACGGCTATCTCCACTTATTTAGAAAGGAGAAATTACATTTTGGTGTCAGCATAAGAAAATTTGTAACTTTCAGGCTACCACTGGACTATAACTTAGCACTTATGACTTATTTTACTGTAAACAAATTTAGGATGTAAATATTTATGTGGATAAATTACATGTATATTACTTATATACATGTATATAAGTAATATACATGTAATTTATATATACACATGCATATACACATAGATTTATATTTGTATGTATTTACACTCTCATATATATGTGTGTATATATCATTAGAACCACTTCTTTACAAGTTTTAAGAAAATAATTTTACCTAGAGTTCAAGTGGAAAACTAGATGGACTTCTTTTGATAGAGAACTAATAGTTTCTCTAATAAATTCTCTTGAATCAACTCGCCATGAAACACACTGCATGTGTCAGTGTGCATACATTCTGAAGCTACAGTTTTGAACGGAATAGCTGATCATTCTAATTCTCAAGTTCTTCAAGTGGGAACTGAACAGATGTGAACAACAAATGAGCTCCAAAGAGCCTCTGGCCTTTCCTTTCTCATTTTAGTATTTAACACTAGGTATACTGTACTTCTGGCTGCATAATTAGCACTTGCATCAATGAGAGAAGAAATAAAAAAGAAGAATCACAAGGAGAAATAGTACAACTTAGTGAGAGGCACATGGGAGTCGGTTTTCAAAGCAAAGTCCTCTTAGTTATACCAGTGGAAAGGACAACCCATCCAATTAACTGAGTGTGGCAGGAAGCAGGAGGTTGGACTATTATTTAGCATTAATGACTTATTTTACCATAATGTTTGCCATGGTACACAAATAAGCAGGTGATATAATTATTCCAGCATCCTACTCAATAGTTCCAGATACATTTGAAAGCCAAAGCCAGTTGCAAAATGGGATTAAAGCAATGCAATTACTAATGTGTAGAAGAGACTCCTCTCTATCCATTTCCAGTGTGCGCTATGCTTTTATCATGTGATGAGCAGAGGTAATTTGTATATGCTTCCCCCTTGGTCTGTCAGAGAAAGTAGCTCTTATTCAAATTTTGTATCCGTACACTGCTTGCATAGGAAAACCAATCAAGGTTGTATATAGTATTTATCAAATTAGCTGTAGGACATGCAAACTAAATGAAAAGTCAAGTTTCCTAGGCTCAGATATCAGTCCTGTGTTCCACTCAAGAATTTTAGGAGTTACTAAAAAGGGCTTGAGAAGGTGATACACTACAGATCTTGTTACACTCCCAGACCACTGTGAAGGTTAGATGAAAAGATGTGGAGCACATGCTTAGAGAGGGCTTCCCAGGTGGTGACTTGGGAAGATCCCCTGGAGGAGGGCACGGCAGCCCACTCCAGTATTCTGCAATGGAGAACCCCATGGACAGAGAAGCCTGGTGGACTATGGTCAGTCCACAGGGTCACAAAGAGTCGGACACAACTGAAGCAACTTAGCACACATGCGCATTCTTAGAGACCAATTAAGCACTCTACCACCACAAGATACGGTGTGGGGATGGATAATGTGGAATAGCAGCCTACACAAGAAAAGAAAAAATTTCACTGTTAATTCAGCAGGCAGAGAAAATGTTTCAGATTTGCGGCAAAAAACCAAACCAAGATATTCTCAAAGGAGTCATTCATATCAGACATAAAATGGTACAAACTTCAACAATACTCACACCATCACATCCTGAGAAAGCAGATAGCATAGAGAAGACAGAACCCTCGTCCTTCAAAAACGCAACCCACCCTGGAGCAAAGACCTAACCACTCCCTTCCCACTGTGCTTCCTGGGGTCCTTGTAGGACTTCGGCTTACTCCTTATCATCCTACTTTGTAAAGATCTCTTCACAAGAAAAAGGCTTTCCTTCCAGAAATGGAAGGAAACGTTCCATTAAAAGGTAAACTCTCCATTAAGACGTATTAGAAACAAGTGAAAGAGCAGTGAAGCAATTTGGCAAAAGTCACGTGAAAGAAAGGTGCATGACTGGTGCATGGAAACTGGCACAGGGACTAGAAGGCTGAAGACCGCTGATCCTAAGGTGAGCTCTAAGTGAATGTGGCCGATAACCAAACACCACGGAGACCGCGCTAACCAAAACAAACACACCCAGGAATAATACCTGTTCTCTTGCAGGGATGTTAAAAGGAACGAGTGAGGAAGACAAAGTAAACGTAGAAAAGATAATGCCTAAAACAATTATCTGGCCCCCAAATACTAGTCTTTTATTTCCTTCTGTGGACTCACAGGGCAGTGATTTTACTAAAAGAGAAGTCATGGAAGGGTAACTCTTCAAACTGCAGTCACACAGAATGAGGTTAAAATGAAGTAAGCATGGTTAAAAACCTATGAGTTAATTGAATACTAGGCCCTGGTTTGTTCAAGATGTATTTATTGAGCACCTGAAAGTGAAAGTCATTCAGTCGTGTCTGACTCTTTGCGATCCCATGGACTATCAGTCCATGGAATTCTCCAGGCCAGAATACTGGAGTGGGTAGCCCAGCCCTTTCTCCAGTGTACTTCTTGACCAGGCATTGAATTGAGGTCTTCTGCATTGCGGGGGGATTCTTTACCAACTGAGCTATCAGAGAAGCCATTAAGCACCTAGTGTATGCCAACCACTGGGCTTGGAAGTGGATATTATGCTAATTAGAAGTAAAGCAAGCAAGCAAACAAGAAAAAAAAAATCAAAACATGGTTCCTAAACTCATGGATTTACAGATCATGCTTATTTTTTTAGTAAAGATGCATAATAAATAAGAGCAGATGTTACACAATTTTGATTTAAATGAAGTTAAACAAGTTAATGCTGAAAATCAGAGCTGAGTGGTAAGTGCCGTAACTCGTACCCTGTGTTGAAAAGCACAGGGTCCAGCTAACACCTTGGCGAATGCTGCACAAGGAAGCCACACACTACACTGAGGTTACTCATCTGGAAGGAGTCCCAGGACAGTGCTACGGATTATGGAAAATATAAGGAAGAAAACTAAAGAAAATATCCCGAATAGTTCTGTCAGATATTAGCCATGATTAGTTTCCAGCCTAAAGGCAAATCAAATCGCCTCCCAGTCTCTAAATCAGGACTTGGAGAAAAGCTCACATTTCAGAACTTACCTGGCGGAGTCTCAGCTAACATATGCGTGCCTGCAGCATCTCTGGGGATGACCCATATGGGATCACTGATATTTACTTGAATACGCATTTATCAGTCAGGGGGTTGGAATGAAAAGATTAGCAAGTTAAACTGGGTAACTAGAGAAGAGAGGAACTGCTATGAAGTAATTTTTAGCAAGAGAAACAAGATGGAGCAATGTATAATATAGACCAATTTTTTATTTTAAAAAAAGCAACAATAGGGACAAGCCTTGTATGTGTTAAAGTTTCTATATATTTATACATACATAACCTAAGTATACATAAGTATATGCTATAATATACATATATAACTTAAATAAGTGAATGTAGCATCTAAGATAAAAATATAATTTGAAGAGGAGGTATGATTTTTAAAAGTTTTAAGAATCTGTTCTCTTGTTATAAAAGCTGAAACTTACTTGATAAGGATTAAGTTGGCAACTAAATTACACCTCACTGTAATTTTTTCAATGTTATTTTTAACATTTTTAAATGTTATTAAAAATCTTAGCATTATTTTCAGTGTAGCTTTTAACTTAGATTTAACCACTAGGTATTTCCAGAAAAAATTATGTTTCTGTTCTTTAAAGTGCATTTTAATTAACATTCATTTTCCAAGAACACTGATTTGAAAAGGCTATTTCACTTCCCTCTAGTGCAGAGAAAGGATCCCATTTAAACTTTTGAAGGGCACAGAAAAAAATAAACAAGTCTGCTGAACATAATTTCCCTTTTATTCCTTCTGAAAAGTTATGAAATAAAATCTATTATTTAATTACACTGGATCAAGAAACAGGAAGAAAAGGATGCATTTAAGTCACAACACTCCTAAAGAATAAATTACTATACTTCCTCTGGGAAGAAAAGTGTTTTAATATATGGATAGGCATTGCCTAAATATTTCAAATCTACTTTCCTAAGGTGTGAAAGGCTTTCAACAAAAATCAACAATAAAACAGCCATGTAAAAATTGAACGAAATTAAAAAAAAAAAAAACTGCTTGCTAGGATTGATTTATAAGTGTCCTGTAGTATTAAAGAATTTAGGTTTTGCTCTGAAATGTTTCTATCAGTTTACTTTAAAATAAAAAGACCCCTCTGATATGCACAGCTAGGAAAATTTTATTAGACAAGTAGGGTTTATCTTTGCTGTGCTTAAGTAAAATTTACAAGAGGTACCAAATTTACTACAATGGCTATGGAAATAAGAATAAAGGCGTTCAGTTTTTTTTTTTTTTTTTTAACATGCAGTAGGATTCTGGAGTTGATCAGACTCCAGCAGGGCACCAGGCATAATGAGCAGATCAGACAGGATCACTGCCTTCATATGATCTGCAGCAGAGGTCAACAAGCTCTTTGTGTAAAGTGTCAAACAGTAAATATTTTCAGCTTTGAAGGCCACTCTGTTGCATCTACCCAACTTTACCCAACTTAGCACACATCTAGCTACATGTTCTATGAATGAGCATGGCTGTGTTCCATGGAAATACCATTTATAAAAACAGGCAAAGGGCCAATTTCATCCATGTATCTTGGTTTGCTGGCCCCTGGTCTAAATTATTATGGAGAAAATATAAAAATGATACTGTGTTACAAAAACAACGCTATTCTATAAAGTAAAACAAAATAAAAGTAGCACTCAAAACCCAACAAAAACTTAAAAGAGTTTAAATACGTGCTTCATATATGGAAATGCAGATACAGAATAGTTGGAAAAACACATGATTAGTTATACTAGCTATTCACAAGTTTCGATGTGATCTTATAAACTATTTTATTAAAATAGCATTTGGAGCTTTTTTTTTTTTTCCTTTTTTTAATTTATTTTATTTTTAAACTTTACATAATTGTATTAGTTTTGCCAAATATCAAAATGAATCCGCCACAGGTATACATGTGTTCCCCATCCTGAACCCTCCTCCCTCCTCCCTCCCCATACCATCCCTCTGGGTCGTCCCAGTGCACTAGCCCCAAGCATCCAGTATCGTGCATCGAACCTGGACTGGCAACTCGTTTCTTACATGATATACATGTTTCAATGCCATTCTCCCAAATCTTCCCACCCTCTCCCTCTCCCACAGAGTCCATAAGACTGTTCTATACATCAGTGTCTCTTTTGCTGTCTCGCATAATCGGGTTATTGTTACCATCTTTCTAAATTCCATATATATGCATTAGTATACTGTATTTATGTTTTTCCTTCTGGCTTACTTCACTCTGTATAATAGGCTCCAGTTTCATCCACCTCATTAGAACTGATTCAAATGTATTCTTTTTAATGGCTGAGTAATACTCCATTGTGTATATGTACCACAGCTTTCTTATCCATTCATCTGCTGATGGGCATCTAGGTTGCTTCCATGTCCTGGCTATTATAAACAGTGCTGCGATGAACATTGGGGTACACGTGTCTCTTTCCCTTCTGGTTTCCTCAGTGTGTATGCCCAGCAGTGGGATTGCTTTTGATCTTTACTTGCAAAGTGCATACCTGTAAAATCCTATCTTCTAACACTTTTACACAGACTATAAGCACCTAAAACAAAAACCTTTTTCAAATAGATATTTGTACTCTTGAGCAACACACTAAATGTTGTATTTCTACTATATTCTCCTGATATGATCAATAATTCTGCTGAATTATGGAGAATCACAACTTTAAGATGCATAATTAATTAAATATATTGACAGTGAGAAGGAATCCAGAACACAAACCCATAAACAGCCAACAGCTTTGGATTTGTTACAATGAAATTAATTAGCCCTCCTCCCTTGAGAGATTTTCCCTTCCTTTGTATGTGTGGTCAAAAAGTTGGATGTCAATCTCTTGATGTGTAATTTATTTCTTCCATTTCAAAAGTGAGTTAATTTTAGCCAAGTCAATTTTAGCCAAGAAATCTCAACAGAGAATAGGTAGCTATTTCGTGCCATGTCTTACAGAAGCAAGACTAAAGCAAGCTCTGGCCTTCAATTTGTCTTCAATTTGTCATTCATTCTCTCAACAAATATTTATTGAGCGCCTCCTGTACATTGTACTCTGTGCTAGGAACTAGGTGGCCATACTGAAAAAAATAGCCATGGTCTGTCTTCAAGGAACTTCCATTATGACCAGGAATGAATAAATCTATATGTTAAAGATTTATAAGTCATAATGAATGATATAAGGAAAAACTGGATTGTTGACACGGGAGACACCTATGTTACACAGGGGTGTCAAGGAATGCCTCTCAAACATTTTAGACGTTCAAGCTGCGAACTGAGACCTCAAGGATGATAGGAATCTAGTCATTCACAGAGCACTCACTGGTGAGAGTGGTGAAGAGCAGCATACAGGCAGGGAAAAACATGTTGAAAGACCCTTCGACAGCAAAGAACTTGGCTTGAATGAGACGCTGAGACATGACGACAGTGAGCTAAAGAAGAATAAAAATGAACAAATGAGGACATGAAAGGGCAGTAGTCAACTCATGCGGGCCATTAGAAGATGTGTGAATTTATTCTAAGTATAATGGACGCCACTCAAGAACTTTATGCTGGTTGACCACATTGATTTATCCAAATTGGGACCTTTTGTTACCATGAGGGTGTTATGAATAATTGCACCTGGATAACTGACTCAAATGAGATTGTCCTAAACAGAACAGCTACCAGGTCTGCCTGCATCTGAAGAACTCTTGCTGCTGTGAGGAGAAGGGATGGCGGGGGGCAGAGGTGAAGCCGGGAGGCCCTGGCTCCAGGCAGTCAGGAGAAGGGATGGCGGGGGGCAGAGGTGAAGCTGGGAGGCCCAGGCTCCACACAGTCCTCTAAGGGAGGGTGGGGAGTGACTGACGGCACTGGGAATGGAAGCAGCAGATGGGTATTTTGGAGGAAGACTCAACAGAACTTCTTGATGTTTCATCAATAAGTTTATTCAAGGATAAAACTGTAAAGTGTGAAGTACTACTGATAGGGATGAAGGAATATGTGGGGTATACCAATGACTAGACAATACTTTAGAACTTTTAAAGATACAATGATTCTACCACATAATATAAAACATTATAAAACTATAAACCAGTATGTGCATACCATCTTCAGTAATTTTCCTTTTAACTAACCCCTTGTATACCCAAAGTAAACATTTATGCCAAGTACTAGCAAATGTTGATATTAAAAACAATTTTAAGGAAAAGTGATATCCTTATGTAAAGCTAAACTCAGGTTTCCGGATATCTATTTCCTTAATCTACAAAGATAAATGTCCTCAAAAACAGATAAGGTTTTCTTAGATTTGCAATACTTCATTAATTTACAAGTCTGTAAGTTCAAAGTTTAACTCAGACGCATTTCTTTATAAAACTTAAAAGTTAATAAATTAAAAATGGCAAAATTTAAATCAGAAAGATGCTTATGAAATGGAAATTTCAGAGAACACAAAATGCAAAGAGAAAACATTGTCCTTTCACTATTAAAAGACTTTTAAAAAGTCAAACTTACTTAAAAATTCATTTAGTCTAAGTTACCCTTATGGTGGTAAACACAAGTAGAACGCCTAGGACATGGTTTAAGACTGTTTACTATCTGCCTAGAATAGGGAGGGCACTCTATGTAAGGTATTATTAGGGAAAACTAGCCTTTAGTGCTTAAGAAACTACTAGTACTAAGTTATATACATGTAACTATTTTTATTAAAGAATTATCCCATATTCAACATTTTGTGCTAAAAAGGACTTTACGAAATGGCATTATCCACCTTATCCTCTTATGTATCTCTACCATCTAATATTAGAATATACCTTCAAAATATTTTTGCTGAATGAATGAATGAATGTATACAGCATTATTCTAGAATTATTTCAACATGGTATATTAATACTTCAACATTTTACAAGTAATTTCAAAGTTGGAAAATAACTTGATTAAAGTCTCACAGTTACTAGGTGATGGCATCAGTAATAAATCCAGGCCTGCTGCTGGGTTGGGCCAGATTATCCTACACTGTCAACTGAAAGTATTAGCTTAGGTTCTCAGATGTGATTTTTCCAGTATGAAAACAGAGGCACCACCCTCTAGCCAGATGAAGAATTCTTTTTTTTTTTTTTTGAAGAATTCTTATAAAGCATGCAAATCAGCATTTCACTTAAAAAAATTATTTTAGTGTTTCAAATGGCTAGTGAAGGCTTTCTCAAAGCTTTAGTAATCATACAGCTTGCTATCTCTAAGGCAGCCATGCTCAGTTTCACTCTGGATTATTTCATGAGAGGAAAAAAGAATGCTGGACCACCAACCCTACCTATACTCACTTGCCACTGAAAAAACCCTCATCATTACTCATGGGAAGAATGGCATCTGAGAAAATACTTTAGAAATATCATTAAGCAAATTATTAATCCAGGCCATAAAACAGACTAGAGACACTGTCATATTACAAGCCTTAGAAGAAACCAGCTGGCAGACCACCCAGAGACTCCAAGGAGCCCATCAGCGGTCTGTGGGGACCACACTTTGAGGACCAGTGTTACAAGAAATGAAACTGCTTCCTCTTCAGTAATTCAGGAACTCAATTTTTCCCCCCTTAGGGGAACACACTGTCCTTGTACGCCAAAAACATCAAAGTATTAAAGACCTCTAAATTCTTCTAAAATACTGTCATAACCCCAAACTACCTTGTTTATGGGATGTAGTTTTACAGTTGTAATTAATAAGGCAGTGAACTTCTAATACATGTGAACATGTATATCTGTATAGAATACAGACACATAAATGCAGTTCTTACTTAGCTTTTTAAATTTCTGCTTTAACAGTGCAACCATCATTATTCTGGAAAAACAGAACTTACTATATAATAAATGAATTTTATTAGATATACCTAACAGAGTCATTGGCAGGATATACTGCTAAATACTAAAAAACAACAACAAAAAGGGGCCAAAAGTATATAAGAATACTATCTTTGTGAAGATATCTATATTATTTATATAATATACATACATATATGTGTGTGTATATATACACACATATATATATATCCGCCTATGAATATGTGCATATGCATGCGTTATACAGGCTTCTCAGGTGGCTCAGTGGTAAAGAATCTGCCTGCCAATGCAGGAGACACAGGTTCCATCCCTGGGTTGGAAAGATCCCCTGGAGGACAAAACAGCAACCCACTTCAGTATTCTTGCCTGGAGAATCCCATGGACAGAGGCGCCTGGCAGGCTACAGTCCAGGGGGTCACAAAGAGTTGCAACTGAGCGACTGACGACACGCATACAAGAGAGATATATCAGCATCACATTATATTTGTAATTTGCATTTCCCTAATGACTAATGATGTTGAGTATCTTTGCGTGCACAAACACAAGTGCTCTTTCATGAAGTGTCTTCATGAGTTTTCTGGCCCATTTTTCATTGGATTGTCTGAATTTGTTTGAAGAAAAGGAAAATGTCTTAGGTAGAACACAAAGGGGAATTAACAGACATGCAAGGAAATGATTACCATGAAATCTAAAAACAGTCAGGGATAAAGGCAGGTGTTGACTGGAGAGCAGAAGAGTTTAAAGTGAAATCGTAGAGGGGGTTCAGTTATTGTTGACAAGGTCCCAGGTATGACCATGGGGATTCTGGCTGAAGCAGGCTGGAGGACAGTATCATCAGAGGAGAGGAAATCAAAGTGAAGGACAGGGTATTGGAAGGATCGTGTATATAACTACTAAAAAGACCAAGAACTGTCAGAGGAGTATGGTGGACAGAAGGAAAATGAACCAGATCTTTTAATATATCAGAGGGAAGAACCTAGGTACTTTTTATGGAATAATATTTTAGTCATAATAAGGAGGTGAAAAAAAAAAGGTTTTTTGAGGTGAGTCAGTGAGAGAAGATTTAAAACACATTTTCTGAAATGGGATAATTAATAGGGTGGGAGAATTATGTCATTGTGGAATTCTGAGTTTAAAAAAGTGTACTTAAAATAAGGTTGTTACGTTTGCTTTGTCATATTTGATTCATTCAGAAATTTAAATTAATATTTTAAAAGATTTTATTTCTCAGAGGTGTTAAGAGCTAAGAAAGATTGTTAAACAGATAGATGTTCATACCAAGTTTCCCTGAAAGGTTGTTTAGAAACATGCTGAATGTAATTCCCAAATTATGGCATGAATATCGTTCAGTGGCTCTGCAAAAATTCAGTCATCCAAATGGCAGAATTCTGTACAGACTGCATTTCTCAGGAGATGATGACCGTCAATATAATTAAACACCGTTGACGCAGACACTCTTATTTAACCAAGTTTAAAGCAATAGCAAAACAAAAACCTCTACATAAATACAGCTCTTAGAAAATGCCCCATTATTACTAACAGACATTACCTTAGTCCTACTGTCAGGAGAAACAGACCCATAGACGACTGTACTTACCTCATGCTCCTGAGAAGGTCTCCAGGGTACTGGACACTACACCAGAGGCTGGGAATGCAAAGGCGATTAAAATGTGGTCCTCATCCTTAGGGAGGTCATGTTTTGATGTGCAAGACAGACCAGAAAAAGAGGGGTGGGAGAAGAGTATGAAGAAGGAAAAGAGCGCTCTAGGCAGAAGAAAGTATAAGTAAGGCACAAGACCTAAGTGTGTGTGTGTGAGTGAGTGAGTGAGTGAGGTGCAGGCAGAGAAAGTTGGGAGTAGGAGGGAGGGGAATGGGGAGAGAGAAGCAGAGAAAATAAGAAGTCGAGGATGACTTTATGGTTTGCAGTTTTATTGACGTGGTAAGAGGCAGTATCCTCACATGAGAAATTAAACATCTATAGGCAAAGAGGAATTTGAAGGATAAGCTAAGGAATTTGGTTTCAGATGCATATGTGAAGTGCTCACAAGCGTCTAAGAGTAGAGAGCGGACTCAGACACATCATAACATAGATGGTAGTAAGAGCAGTGCCTGACATCAAGCATTTAGAGCCTATACAGTGTTTGACCTCAGGGAGCAAATATATCTGAAAGGCCATGTTAGAAGCACCTGCGGAGATCTTTGAAACCTCACACATACATATACATTTCTTTTATTTAATCCTAAGGTCCAACCCCTTCGGACTAAAAGAAGGGCATAACTGTCATTGAGAAACATGGAGAAGCGTAGAGCATGACTCCAGCTGCTCTCCAGTGT
Organism: Bos mutus; assembly: GCF_027580195.1. Taxonomy (NCBI): domain Eukaryota; kingdom Metazoa; phylum Chordata; class Mammalia; order Artiodactyla; family Bovidae; genus Bos; species Bos mutus. Next base: position 31,526,726 of record NC_091639.1, on the reverse strand, counting down.
CTTTACCCTTTCCCCCCTCATTGTTCTTAGCTCCAGCCAAACTCATTATTCACTGCTTACTAATTTGTAAAGTTGTTCAAATGCACATATTCACACCTATCTATTTCTCTTGGCCTTGAATGTCTGCCCTCTTCACTTATCCATCTTTTCACTCGAAATCTTATTTAAAACTCACCTCCGATTTCTTACACATTGTAAAGATGTTTTTGATCTTTTAAGAACATCTGATCTCTCCCTTTGCTGAGTATCTAGGTACCTTGAATTCTTCTATTCTACTTATATTTATTGCTATAGTGTTTCATAGATATGAGACAAGAACCATCAGGAAGGTAGGATCTGTGTGTGCTCATCTGTGCTTTGTTTTCCTTCAACATTTAGCACAAGTTATAGGAGATTGAACTGGAACACATTCTATTCAGAAATTAGAAATTAGTGATACTTTTAAAACTAGAATTTATTACAATGTAGATCCATAATTTTTATTATTTTAAGTTTTTGCAATGTCGTATGTGCAGAGCACTTTAAAAATCCAATATATATGAGTATACAAATCAATATTAGACAAATATTTTAAATAATATTCACATTTAAAAGAATTCTAGCCATGCTATTATTCACTATTCTGAGTTTTTAAATTCTGAGTTACATTTCAAAATCAATTGTGGTACAGTAAGCTTTTTATCCTGGAGGTGCTTTTTTGGCAAGGATTCAAATTCTAACTGAAGGGGATTCAACTGGGTGATATTATGTTGTATGAACATCTATACACTGTTAAAATGAAAGTGCTACTGCATATCTAAATTTTCTTAAAACAATTTAAACCCACAATTTAAACGCAATTTAAACAGTACTCAGAATCAATCTTCTTCCAAATACAAAGCATGCAAATTTTAATGTGAATATACACTATACCCTGTGTTTGCCCTGAAGTCTGGATCGTTTAACCTAATCATTCAATCCAGCCCATGACAAACTCAAGGTCACTGCAGCACTTTTTTAAAAAGTTGAAACATGTATCTTACAAAGTAATTTATAAAGTACGTACAATATAAAGTAACACACACCATACTGCAAAAATTAAAATGATACAATGAGTACACTGTAATAAGTGCAACTTAAAAAAAAATAAACTAGAGCATGATGTAAATATTATAAAATAATCATTCTTAGATAAATATCTCAGTGTTATGAGATACTAACCAACATTACAGCCAACAAACTTTAAAAGGGAGAACTGAAATAGTGCAGGCTTCTTAGGAGCGGACTTTACTGCTTTTGCTGTGATTCCTCTATGTAATTCCCAGTGCCCGGAGCAAAGCAGAGGGTCAATAAATACAGAATATATGAATATAAAACACTGAATTAGAAACTGTGGAGATAAAGACAATTATGGATCCTGTCACCAAAAACATTACAGAGACAGTAAAACAAGGCAGCAAATTGTGAATATCCACAATAGCAGCACAAACAAAGGTGTTACACATAGTAAAGCAGAAAGTGTTAAACAACAGTATTACATTCTGAGCAGGGGGAGAGGGTGGATGGGGTGACATGTTAAAGGCTGTGTTTATATATTAACAGCATGCGTTAGAAGGGGAGCTAGAATTGAAATCCAGGTATCATCACCACATGGACTAATTTTAAAACAGTTGTAGGAAGGGAGTGAGAAAGAAGGATGGATCTGTGGTCATAATACTACTTAGATTTATAGACCCTTGTAAATTGGCACAGCATATTTGGCTTGGTTTAGGAAGCTTGGGAGGCAGAAAATGTAAGTATGATTCATATAAGTATATGTAAACTATTGGAAGGAAACAGTATACTTGAAGCTGCCTCTGTATTTCCTAGAAAGTTCCTGTTAATTTTTTTTAAGAGTAACTGCTTCAGCATTATACCAAAAGAATCTGAGATATATGAGTAGAGTGGAAGGAAACCACAAAAAAATCCACAGTTTAACAAAATTATATTTTGTAGAGAACCCTGGAAAAAAGTCACCGAATTGGTTTTATTTTTTGAACAATATCTGAACAGTAATATTGAGCTACCTTCTCCTCTGAAGGTTTTAGGTAACTTTGTTTTCGTTGTTTAGTCGCTAAGTCCTGTCCAACACTTCGTGACCCCATGGACTGCAGCCAGCCAGGCTCCGCTGTCCATGGGATTTCCCAGGCAAGAATACTGGATTGGGCTGCCATTTCCTTCTCCAGGGGATCTTCTTGACCCAGGGATAGAACCTGGTTCTTGTGCATTGGCAGGCTGATCCTTTACCACTGAGCCACCAGGGAAGCTCTACTCCAACACAGGAACAACACAGTATCTCCATTCCTCCTGCTTAATCATGCCTAGAGAGGAGACTACCAGTAGCTGCTGCTGCTGCTACCAAGTCGCTTCAGTCGTGTCCGACTCCGTGCGACCCCACAGACGGCAGCCCACGAGGCTCCCCCGTCCCTGGGACTCTCCAGGCAAGAACACTGGAGTGGGTTGCCATTTCCTTCTCCAATGCATGAGAGTGAAAGTGAAGTCGCTGAGTCCTGTCTGACTCCCAGCAACCCCATGGACTGCGGCCCACCAGGCTCCTCAGTCCATGGGATTTCCAGGCAAGAATGCTGGAGTGGGGCGCCATTGCTTCTCCACCAGTAGCTACTGGCAGCAGTATTTGTTAACTGCTGGGAGAGGGAACTTGTTCAGTTTCCTTCAGCAAAGTTATTCAACAAAGTAGTCACATGTTAAAGAGCCATCAGATCAATGCCATGTATCAATACACCATGTTCTGCTGGTACTAACAGTTTCCAAGAAAGGACCTCTAACAGGTTTTCAGGTTACCGAATACATAGAAGAAAATCTGCTCATTTTCCTTGGCTATGAATATACTAGCATATCATTATTTATTTCATATAATCTGGAAATTTAAGAGGAAAAAGATCACTGCTTATCCAACAAACCCATGTTATCCAAGAACAGTCAGTATCCAGACAGGAGGTAAAACATGTTGAAATGTATGAGAATATATAGAGCCTCCAGATCAAAAAGTAGATTGCTCATCTTTTCAGACCACCCCAAAGCCAGTCTGTAAACTACAGGATCAATCTATTCTAATTCAGTGTTCAGAGACATAAGTTTCTGCTGAAGGGGTTGCATGCATGGACAACAGCTGGGAAAACGAAATCCTTTCATCTCAAAATGGAAGCAATTTCTTTTTAAAAACTGGAGTGATGACACGGAAGCAACTGTCACATCCAGTGTGCAGCAGGATGCCGTAAGTTCAAAACCACCAATGAAATCACAGGAAACGAAGCAGATGTATAAACAGCAGACATCTGAGCCACACAACAAACCTCCTATTCCTATGTCTTCTCTTGCCATTTATTCTTAACGTAATTAGTATGTTCACTATACTTAAAATAAATATGATAAAGAGTAATAAACCCATGATTGAAAAAGAAGTTCTCAGTATTTTATTTCTGCCCACTCTTCTAGAAAATGAAATGAAGAAAAGTGGATAAAGTAATAGAAAGATATGTATCTTTATTTCAGGCAGGTTCTTATTTGGCAAGAGTTTCAAGTTTTATTGAATGACAGGAATAACAAAGCCCTGGTTAGAAGATATATGGGAAATCCACATTTTTCTTTATTCTGTAGGACAGTGAACTGAGGATTCTGAAGGTCAACATCAAGAAGCTCTAATCTACATTTTAAAATTTTTGTTCAGGAACACTTAGAAAAAGCTGCAAATGTCACAAGTCAGGAAGCTACCTAACCAAATAACTTATTATTTGCTGTTTTTGCTTTGCCCCATGATATCCATCAAAGACTGTTAACCTGCAAACTCAGTCCTTCCTAGGCATGGAGCCAATGCTATCTTCTTAGGCATCAGCCAGAAAGGGTAAAAGAGAGGTAAAAGAGATTATCTCTCTTTATAGAGCTGGCTATCAAGCACCAATAAATTCAGGTTTAATTCAGGAAATACCAACAGCCTCTGAATTTCTTCTGTAGGTCTAGGCATCAGGCATCTTTGTCTGATTAAGCAATATATACTAAATATTAAGCAATATATACCAAATTAAGCAATATATGCCAAACATCTAACACTGCAAGTAAGATCACCATTATTTGAGCACTAAGAAAAAATACATACTGCCAATTAAACTGATACAATGCTCTCTTATCTGTGCTACTCAAAATTCGGGCCCTGATCAGCACCAGACCACAAACTGCTGTCAGTATTCAGCAAAATAAGAAGAGAAAATGAGTGTTTAGAAACTTTTATAATATTGTGACATCACTATGATTTTTTTTAGTATATTTTATAAATGTGGGAAAGGTAAAAAATACCAAAAATAAAAATAAAAACCAGACTTTTACTCCAAATAGTTTAAGAAGCACGGACTTAGAACTTTGACTCTTCTGAATCTATTTTTGACGCAGAGTCATCTGGACTCATGTTCCTCTGTTATCAAGGCTGCACCACAATCAGCTCCTGGGTTTTAATCTCAGACAGGGACAAGCACTCTTCAAACTTGGATCCCCTCTCCATCTTACCAGAAGGATTCAGACAATGACAGCTGTGTCACTATACATCACCATACATTCAAACATCAGAAAGCTCAAGGTTAAAGAAAATAATCTCAGAGTTCAGAAAACAATGGTATCAATTATTACTGTCATCTTTAAAATTTCTTGATGCTCTCAACTCTATTTTTCCCACTATAAGTTTGAAAAAAAATTACTTTGCCCCTATGTCTGTTTTTGTCCCTTGTAAACAACATTCTGGTGGACACCTCAGCAGACCTCTTCATTATCTACATAGAAGATGTGTGGGGAGTCCACAAGCAGCATTATTTAAATATACAGATCTCTGGAGCCCAAACAATGTAATTAATCACATGAACTCAACGCATTCTAGAAGCTCCATTTTCTCCATCTTCTATTTATACTGATTTGAAAAATTCATTAACCAAATTATCCTAATATCTAAATATGTCCTATTCATTAATTAGGCATTGCCAAAAGTTTAGAGGACATAGTCTACTCTTGGACATTATTAATGGCTACTTTTTGTTTCCAAGTTATATATAAAAGCCATACACATTTATCATGGAACATTTGGAAACTATAGAGAAGAACAATAAGGATAAAAATCACCCTTAATCTGAAGATCAAATTAATTATAATTAGGTTATAAATACGGTAAGTCTAGGGTGAAAATAGACTACTCAATAAAACAATTATTTTATTTGAAAAACTAGAAATCAATGTTTTCCTAACTTCACTTATGAGAGTCATCAAAATGTTTCTAAAATGAACACAGAATTCTAAGAAATCTTATAAAAGAAAAGCAATTGGGCTTCAATCATCACATTATACTCCCACACCTAAAATACATCGGGGCAGCATGTTATATAACAACTCAGCTAAATAATTTTAGAAAATACCTAAGATCTTACAGCTTGTGGGGTTTGTGTCTTTACACTTCATTTTGAGAAACGCAGGAAAAACAGATTAACTGAGACTCTGAGGAGAACTTTAAGATAGCAGTTAGATACAAATTCACCAAAAGTCACTCCATATTGACAAACAGGAGTAACTGGTCTAAGAGTACAGATGGAAGAGAACAGAAAAGTAGGATGCACGATGACACCAGCTTGCTGAAACGTTACGGGCAGGTACAGTTTAATGAATTCACTAGCGGACAAAGTGCAATTAAATTCAAAGGAGCGAACAGAAATGCATATTGATGAATTACACAAAATAATTTAAAAATCATATGGTCTTTTATCCAGTACCCAAAATGTTGCTGAAATAATGGGTAACAAATGTGGATGAGAAAAGCAAGCTCCAATATCTACCTTATTCCACAAATAAAAATCAATTCAATGTACATCACAGATTTAAGCATAAAGTCAATAACCGTAGAAATATCAGAAGAAAAACCTGAGAGAGAATTGTTATGACCATGGGATACACAAAGATTCATCGGACAAAGCATAAGAAGTACAAATAATCCAATAAAAACAGGCAGAAAACTGAACAGATATGTCACAAAGTGAGACACATGAATGGCCAATAAACATATTAAAAGATGCTGAATATCATTCATCATTAAGGAATTAGAAATAAAAATCACAGTGAGATAACATTACATATCCACTAGAACATATAAAATAAAAAGACTAACAAACCCCAAAAAAGCTAGATACAAGGGTACATTCTGTATAATTCCATTTATATGAAATTTAAGAAAACACAAGTTAATCTGTGGTGACAGAAATTGCCTGGAGGCAGCAGGCAGGTTGTGACTGGAAATGAGAATTTCCTGAAGGAATGCAAATGTTAGTCCTAGTTTGGGGTAACAGTTACATGGTAATGTAGAATTGCCTAAGTTCCCTGACTGAGGAACTAAAATGTGCATTGCCTTGTGCTAATTTTATATGCACAAATATGTATATTAACATATGACATACATATATGCATTTATATACACTATCTCTCTACATATATATATATAGTCTAAGAGAAAGACTGAATTTAATTAAGTCTTCTTTGCATAACGACTAATTTAATCGACAAACATACACTGAGTTCCTAGCAGATGCGACATCACTTGTTTTTGTGTTAAACATGAATATATCTTAATCTGACTTAAATGTTCCAATACAAATACTATGTTGAAAGTAAAACACTCTGTAAATCTCCCTCCTAAGGAATGGTAACTTGTCAGTTCTCTGATGACAACACTGTTCAGTGGTTTTTCTGCATCCAAGATATCCCCTATCTTTTAAAAACAGAATAAACTCCTATCTGCAAACATGAAAACTACAAATACAATACTTTAATAATTATTAATGCTTGCTGTCAATTACTCTGTATTTATGTGCTTATATATTTTCAAATACTTTTCTAAAGCTAGATAGTTAACCAAGGTCTGAGAAAAGATCTTGTATAACAGATTGTCAAATCTTGGTCACAATTGAAATGGTGGTATACTTGGATGGTCAGAATTGACCTTGGCTTCTCTGCCTAAATGATGTTTGTGAGCAATACTTAGGTTTCCACAGACTAGAACATTTTCAACAAAACAGTGCTAATCACTTGCAAAAGAACCACTGAATTTCAACATTTTTCTTTGGTAGAGAAATGCTTACTGTCTCCCACCTAGATTGTAATGCTTGAGTCATTTCATTATCTGCTGCATTTTCTTGATAGGAAATTCCATTTCATGATAGCAAAAATCCTCAATGCTGTTGTTAAAGATATTTCAAAATTATGTGCTATGACAAACTCATGTGCTTCTTTGTGATTTCGAAATATCTATGCGTAAAACAAGTGCAAGTTCCAGGCAGAAGAAAATATTACTAAACATACACGACATACCAAAAGTAGGCAAAATATGGTCCAGAATGTTCTCATTTTTCTAAATTTCTTAGTTCTTCAGAATTTAATTAAAGGAAAAAGTCATCTTGATTTAAAGTTCTCTGAATCATTTCTTATCATAAATAATAATGATCTAAAGTTACTGTGCTTGCATATATCTAGAATTATAATAAATGCCATGTGTCAAAGAGTATTACTAGAGTAATTTTCATTATCTATAGAATTAGTTCCCATAATACATTTAATGGCCTGTTATATGTTTAGCCGGCAAGTTTCTACATCTACTAACCCCATAATTTTATATTAGAAAATTATATATCAACCTACTGTTTTTATTTTGACTACATCCAAAATATATTAATTGTGGCACATACAGTCAATAAATGAGCCATTATTCTCCAAGGTGTATAAAATACATGCATAATGATGCCAACTGCATTAAATTTCCCTGCCAAACAGGAAAACAATTAAAATTGTGTTAACTATAAAATCAGGATTACATTTATTTTAATAAAAGGAAAAGATTTACCTTATTATTTTTTTTCAGCTTCAGATATGCAGTTATGTGAATGGTAACCTAATGCTGACTGTATAAAATATGAACTATGCAAAGGTTTTACAGCTGGTTTTGATCAGCTTCCTTTGTTTAACATTAAAAGTTAACTTCCAGAAGATACATACAAGCTACAGGTAATAGTTACCAGATGGAGATGTTGTTCCTGTTACTGTGTCTGATATCATAAAGAATACGCCATAAGAAGGGGAAAAAAAAACAACGTGGGCAGAGATTCTGATGTTTTCTGTGATAAAAATAGGCTCTTCCCAACTAACGCTGGCCAGCAAAGTCAAAGACCCTTTACCATCAGAATGCTGTTGTACTTTTTTTATAAGAGTACAATAAGGTTACATTCAGCATACATGGCAAAACTTTTACAAAATTTACATAAACACTGTTAATTATTAGCTCTTCTTTCCTGTCAAAATAATTAAGTTGCAGGCTATTGAGTAACATTAATGTTTTATTACTCACAATCAGTTCAGAACAAAAGGTTTGCTCCCCACTACATATGCCAGGCACCCATGCCATGTCCTGCAACCAGCTAACTTACCGTCAAGCCCTGGGAGTCGAAATGCCCTGTTTCCTACCAGGGGCCCCAGCAAGAGTCTCTCGGTCCCAAACTATTGCATGTACTGATATTAGGCTATTATCTGAAAACAGCATGAAAAATAAGGTCAAAACTTGAAGAGACTCTCAATTTCTTTTAAATGTGATCTCATAGTTTAGATTTTTAAATTTCATTTCCTTTCGCTTCAAGGATGATATTATTTTCTTCAAAATGAAATACTCATTTTTCTCGAACTATTCTATCTATAACTTCTACTATCTAACTCCAAAATTATTTCCAGTCTCTATGAGATCAGATATCACTAATTCCTAAGCCAGCACAAAAATTATTTCCTTCATAAGGCTTTTCCTGATTCTTAGAGGAAGAATTAATTTTTCCCTCATTGAACAACTATAACATCTCATATATTACACCTTCATTAGTAGTATATTCATTTCATAATTTATCATATCCACTGCTGGACTATATATAACCTCTCTAGTAAGGCAGAAGGCATCAGATATGGTACTTTTTGAAGGTTTTAGCCCTCACTGTATCCCTAAAGTTCAATATAAGACATTCTGATGAACTCAATACAGTTCAGCAAAGGAAAGACTTAAAATAAGGTATTACTTGGCTTTTTGAGAATGTCTAAATTATAAAATGAAATAAAAATTAAATCATTTTGTAGTATACCAACATACATTGAGTATCAGAAAAGTAAATCATACTATATTAAAATTCTTATCCTAAGTATATCCAACAAAAATATGCTCATCAAAATACCTGTACAAAAGTAATATTAATAATAGCTCTAATTGGATTAACCATAATATTTACTAAAATTAAAACTGATAAGTTAATTGTGCTGAATTTGTACAATGGATGCAGCACTATTTTACAATAGCTAGGACGTGGAAGCAAGCAACCTAGATATCCATCAACAGATGAATGGATAAAGAAGTTGTGGTACATAATACACAATGGGATATTACTCAGCTATAAAAAGGAGTGCATTTGAGTCGGTTCTAATGAGGTGGATGAACCTAGAGCCTATTATACAAAGTGAAGTAAGTCAGAAAAAGAAAAACAAATACTGTATATTAACCCATGTACATGGAATCTAGAAAGATGGTACTGATGAGCCTATTTGCAGGGCAGCAGTGGACACGCAGACAGAGAGCATGGACTCACGGACAAAGAGGAGGGTGGGATGAATGCAAAGAGTAGAACGGAAACACACGCGTTCAGTTCAGTTCAGTCGCTCAGTCATGTCCAACTCTTTGCGACCCCATGGACTGCAGCAATGCCAGGCTTCCCTGTCCACCACCAACTCCTGGAGCTTGCGCACACTCATGTCCATTGAGTTGGTGATGTCATCCATTATAATATGCAAAATAGATAGCCGATGGGAATTTGCTGTTTGAGTCAGAGCTCAAACCAGAGCTCTGTGACAACCTAGAAGGGTGGGATAGGGGTGGCTGGAGGGAGGTTCAGGAGGGAAGGGACATATGTACACCTATGGCTGATTCATACTGATGTATGGCAGAAACCAACACAGGAGGGTAAAGCAATTATCCTACCATTAAAATAAATTTAAAAAAGTATACAATGGAATGCCATTGAGCACAAGAATAAATAACAATTCATCACAACAATTGTGATGAATCTCACATGATGAGTAAAAGCAGCTAGATTCAGAAGAAAATACACTGTAAGCTTTCATTTATATTATTAGATCCATTAGAATAATACTTATCAGGTTCAATAAACTCCTCCCTTGATCCCAAACCCTCTCTCAGTCTTTGACAGTGAACAGAATGCTGATAACAGTTATGCCGGGATGACAGGCACCAACTAGGACTTCCTGAGCAAGCCAGGACGCGTTCACATTTTACAACAAAAATCCTCTCTAGCTTGAGTATCACATCTGCCTTCACTTTCTCATCTCCAATTCTCTGGGTAATTATTTTGAAAAAGACTTTTTTTCTCCCACCATTGAACTGGACCTATTCTTGCCACATCTTATCAAATGTAATAATCAAGTTTCCAGTTGGTTCAAGGAGTAAAGAATCAGCCTGCAATGCAAGGGACACAAGACACTTGGGTTCGATCCCTAAGTCAGGAACATTCCCAGGAGAAGGAAATGGCAACCCACTCCAGTTATTCCTGCTGGGAAAATCCCATGAACAGAGAAGGCTTGAGGGCTACAGTCCACTGGGTCGCCAAGAGTCGGACAGACGCATGACTAAGCAGACGCACGCACTTACGATTTAGACTTAAGTCTTCATTTTAGTCAACTTCTCAGCAGGATCTGAAACATCCTCCTCATTTGGCTACTAGCTCGTATGGATGGGCCACCTGGCTCTGCCCTTATGGCTTTAACCTGTGAATCTTAGGATACCTTCTGCAGCTACTCTCCAGTCCTCTCTCTGTCTTTTCTCTTCTCTTCCTAAGTGATCTCATACTATCTTATGACTTTAAATATCATTTATATGCCAATGACTCCAAAATTCTTATCTTTAGTGCCAATCTCTCTCATGAATTCAAGTCCTCTATTAAACTGCCTACTGCACTCCTTCACTTAACTGTCAACTACACTACTATACAAAGGTTCATATACTCAAACCTATGTTTTTTCTAGTAGTCATGTATGGATATGAGAGTAGGATCATAAAGAAGGCTGAGCACTGAGAACTGATGCTTTTGAATTGTGGTGTTGGAAAAGACTCTTGAGAGTCCCTTGGATGGCAAGGAGATCAAACTAGTCAATGCTAAAGGAAATCAACCCTGAATATTCACTGGAAGGACTGAAGCTGAAATTCCAATACTTTGGCCACCAGATATGAAGAGCTGATTCATTAGAAGACTCTGATGCTGGAAAAGATTGAAGGCAGGAGGAGAAGGAACAATAGAGGATGAGATGGTTGGATGGCATCACAGACTCAATAGACATGAGTTTGAGCAAGCTCTGGGAGAAGGTGAAGGAAAGGGAAGCCTGGCGTGCTGCAGTCACCAAGAGTTGGACACGACTGAGCGACTGAAGAGCAGCTACTTAACTTTAACACAATCAGTGAATTTAACATATAAATGCTAAATTTTGGCCCCAAACCACTATTCATCTAGCTGCTCAGACAAACATTCTAGACGTCACTTTGATTTCTTATCTTCACATCTAATAATCCTGTCTGTGAACAAGTCCTGCTGATGACACCTTCAAAATAAAGCCAGACTGGATCACTTTTCACCACCAGTGCGAGCTACCACAAACCACCTGAGAAGCTTCTTAAAACTAGTTAGTCTCCCTGCTTCCACTTTGAAACTCCTACAGCCAGCTGCTGCTGCTAAGTCACTTCAGTCGTGTCCGACTCTGTGTGATCCCATAGACGGCAGCCCACCAGGCTCCACCGTCTCTGGGATTCTCCAGGCCAGCTAGAGTGATCTTTTAAAAACCTTAAATCATCAAGAAAGGTCTGGGGATCCATTGTACAACAATGTACCTGTGATTAAAAATACTGTACTTCAAATTCAGAAATTGTTGGAATGATGAAACAATTAGTGAAATTACTTCCCTGGATAAAAATACTTTTGAAACCCATGTGCTTAGTTTCAAATTCTAGAAGATAAAAAAAATACCTGTAACTGAGAGCACAAATCCATTCCCTATTTATAAACTTCAGTAGTTTCCTATTAGACTTTGAACAAAATGCAACTCTTTAGCAAGATTTATCAAAGTAAATCAAACCTTTTAAAAGCTTCTGCCCTATACAAAGTTGAAAAGGGAAAGTGATACAGAGAAACACAATGCCTACAGAATCATGACCTTGCTTACATTTTACACCTCCTCATCTAGCATTTGACCCCACTTCCTCCACTCCAAACACCCTGAGATTTGTTTCTGAAACACATTTCAGTCTTAGGAACTTTATACCTCCTGATCACTGTGTCTGGAATGACCTTCTCCTAAAAGGCTATGGTTTTCCCAGTGGTTATATATGGATGTGAGAGTTGGACTGTGAAAAAAGCTGAGCGCAGAAGAATTGATGCTTTTGAACTGTGGTGTTGGAGAAGACTCTTGCAAGTCCCTTGGACTACAAGGAGGTCCAACCAGTCCATTCTGAAGGAGATCAGCCCTGGGATTTCTTTGGAAGGAATGATGCTAAAGCTGAAACTCCAGTACTTTGGGCACCTCATGCGAAGAGTTGACTCACTGGAAAAGACTCTGATGCTGGGAGGGATTGGGGGCAGGAGGAGAAGGGGATGACAGAGGATGAGATGGCTGGATGGCATCACTGACTTGATGGACGTGAGTCTGAGTGAACTCCGGGAGTTGGTGATGGACAGGGAGGCCTGGCGTGCTATGATTCATGGGGTCACAAAGAGTCGGACACAACTGAGCGACTAAACTGAAATGAACTGAAACTGCTGTATGGTACTCTATTTAACATTATGTACTTTTTTGCTCAAATTTCACCTCCCTCAAAGTAATATAACTTTCCCTTTCCCTTTCCTTATCCTTCATGATTTTCTTTATAGCAGTTAATATTAGCTATTCATTTATTGACATTACTTATTCATTTATTATCTTTCTTGAACACCAAAGAAATTATCTTTATTATTTATTCATTTATTATTTTATATTATTTATTCATGTATTATCTTTCTTGAATACCAAAATACAAGCTCTATGAGGGCAGAGGCTTTGTGTGCCATTATATCCCCAATGCCTGAAACAGCGCTTCTGCAAGTTTCATCAGTAAACCTTTGACGAATCAATGAATGATGGAATCCCTGTGAAGCCAACAATTCCATCCAGTCTAAGTCTACCTTGTTATACACAGCATAATTGAGGAGACCAGATTTTACTTATTTCAGAATCCACATAATTATACACTATTTTTAACAGAGTTCTACCTTAGGAGTAGCAATATAAAATTGCAGTAGTTGTAGAATATTTTACTCTTGGGCCTGATAAAACATTAAACCAGAAAGTATTCTAACATAACTGCCTGTCCCAGCCGTTTCAGCCAATTTTTGCACCTGGAACAGAAAGGGAAAAAAGCCAGGTGAACTTTCACTCAGTTACATGTAAGTGTGGTGCCTTTCTTTAATTTTATTGGGTTTCTGAATGAAGCAAGTGATTTGAATAAAAGTGGTGCCAATGAGCTTACAAAGTAGAAAAGTACAACATGCACTGTCTTAAAGCTTCTGTGAAAAAATGTAATTTGAAACTTTACTGTCCTGATTTAAAAAAGAAAAACTGAAATATTTCATTAAACATTCTGAAATATCTCTACACAGAGAATCAATATATTTATGGACATAATTTACTACTGCTCCAGTTTTCATTCAACATTAATGTATGCTAATATTCTGAATTAAAATTTTCAACCCATTTAAATCAATGGAAAACTATGTACTCCACAATGGTTACCGACTTCATTACTCATTTTTGTTTTATCTGACAAGGTCCTTTCATGTCACACGTATAAGAGTACAATTAAAGGGACTGGGCACCACTTTTCTAAGAACCTGGGTGATCTGGAGCTGAACTTGATAATCCTGAAAACACAACTTGAGAAATGTACTGAAATTCAACCCCTAAAATAATGTGAGAAATTTACTGGAAATTATCAAAAATTTAGAAATGGTAATAAAAATTCTTTCCTAGTTTTTTTCTGTATTTCTCTAGTCTTATCATTTCTGTTAACCAAAACATTACGAAGACCTCATTAAACACCTTTTTCCTGCATCAAAAATAGTGTCTATCAAATAGCAGACAATAAATAAATTTAAGTTATGAATATTAATTATATAATAAAGATGTGTTGTACTATGTATAAAAAATAGCTTATGAGACAGAGTTCCCCTTTCAAAGTTCTTCAGTTCAGTTCAGTTCAGTTGCTCAGTTGTGTCCGACTTTTTGCGATCCCATGAACCACAGCACGCCAGGCCTCCCTGTCCATCACCAACTCCCGGAGCAAAGTTCTTAGATTACCTAAAAACATAATTATTATTAACAATAAATCTAATTCAATTATGATTACCTCCTATGTTTGATTTTTACTTATAAGAAAAATCACAGTTCACTGAAAGATACATTTTGTTACTCAAACACTCTGAGATCTGTAGCAAATTAGGAATGACTTGAAATTTACTCTTTGTCCCTGACTTTGTAGATACTTAAGCAAATTAAATGTTCAAACTTATTTAAAATTTTCAACTTAACCAATAATATCATTCCCTACATTCATGAAATATATAAAAAACAAAATGAATAAATTTCATTATGTGCACTGACCACCTGGATTTCTGGTTTAACCATTGCTTACTACATAAATAAATTTTCCCCAATTTATATACATGTTTACTTAACTGCAGATAATTTGATACTAATCTTCTAGATCTTTAAACTTTATTACCAGAAAGATTGGAGTATTTAAAGCATCCTTAGGACTTCATAGGAAATAGTAAACATATAATATCACAAGGTCACTCATTCCCAAAATTAGAGACTATACAGCGTGGTAACTATAGTTAATAATACTGTATTGCAAGCTGGAAAGTTGCTAATAGAGGAGATCTTAAAAGTTCTCATCACGAGAAATAGAAAAAAAAATTGTTTTAACTATGTATGGTGACAAATGTTAACTGGACTTAACTGTAGTGATCATTTTGCTATTATTATGTTGTACATGTGAAGCTAATATAATGTATGCCAAATATACCTCAATAAAAAAATCAGAAACAACTCAATCTTGCTTCATTCCTGTCCAATGAATAATATCAAATCTTCAATGCTTACATAATTAAATGTAATTTGTTACCTCTATTGCCTAGGAACCAAACTCACATAAACAAAATCATCTCCTTGGACTTGAAGGAACTGTGTACATAGCAAAGCACTGGGGTCTTAAGAATTTTGGTTTTAAAATCCACCTAAGTTCCTCTCACCTTTAAAACTCTATCCTTCATTGAGTTTTGCTGTGGTCAAAACAGCCTCAGCAATTGAGTCATGTATATAACTAGGAAAAACTATCTCACTGGTGTTGGAAATAGGAGTTACTGATTTGTGAACAGGTGCACTGCTTAAAAACATGTTTTTTTATAATTCTAGTTCCAGAGCTATTAATAATTAAATAGTTCCAGAGCTATTAATAACTACATTTTGATATTTAAGATATCAGGAAGAGTGAACACTAGGTGTCAGTGTAAGAAATGGAAAAATATTTTTAAAAACTTGTTTCCAATCAGGTGTATAACAAAGAAATCAAAAACAGCTGTGACCACATTTACTTATAATTGCATAATTCATTTAACAAGCCAATCTTTCTTTCAAACAAAAATTCCTGTTCCAAAACTATCAAGAGTTTAATATCAGATTAAGCTGATTATTAGAAGTTACAAGTCTTTTTGTAACTTCAGTTACATAAAGCACAGAAAGTAATTTTACTTTTACGGATACATATTTTGAAAAATGGTGTTAAATACAGGTATAAGCCTAGAAGTATTATGTTGCACGATTTCAGTTGGTGGAAAAACTATTTTAAAAATAATAAAGCTGGATGATTAATTTTAAAATATTGAATTTTAACTTTTTCTCTGAAACCTCCTACATAAATGCCAAGGTGTTAGAAGGTAAAACGCATAAGGGTTGATTCACAGAAAACAGAACACGGGAAGGATGTTTGACTCTCCCCTAATCTTGGCACCTGGAGGTTATAACTTAACTCCGAAGGCAAATTTGTTGCTACTGTTTAGTCCCACAGTCGTGCCCTCCTCTTTTGAGACCCTGTGGGCTGTAGCCTGTCTGGCTCTTCCTGGCAAGAATGCTGGAGAGGGTTGCCATTTCCTTCTCCAGAGGATCTTCCCTACCCAGGGATTGAACCCACATCTCCTGCATTAGCAGGTAGATTCTTTACCACTGTGGTACCCAGGAAGCCCATGAATGCTAATACTGATAATAAAAATTGCATCTATTAACTCTAACAATATTTCAGATAAAAAGCTTTATATTTGGTAAAAAGCTTTATTTTCAGAGTAAAGACTTTCAAAACAGGTTTTGAAAGATCATTATTAGCAACAATAATAAATATAGTGCCTCATATTTTAAAAGGTATATTCATAGTAAATAACTGATTCTGGCCGAATAATAATTATATAATAAATTAGCACAGTGCTCATTTTGGGGCCTTGGACTTTCATTTCTGTCCTCTGAACCCTCTCTCACTGACCCATTTATGCATTTCTCTGCACTATCTCTCCAGCTCCATGGTACAACCTACTTCGTAAATCTTTCCATGTGTTTTTCAGGCACGTTGGGTAACTTTTTCATACAATATTTTGCAAGTTATTCATTTGTGGGAAAGGGAAAAAACTAAACATAGTAGTCACAATAAAATACAAAATGCTGGGACTTGAAAAAGCATTTAGGAGAGCATTCAAGGATTTGATGGAGAAAAATAAATGCTTTCAGTCAACATCATGCTCCTGTTTTTACTTCTAGTTAAGTTACGATTTCGAATTGCAGTCATTAGATGAGAAAGCATGAAGTTTATGGAAGTCTTCTATGCCCCAGGATTCAAACAAAGGCAATTTAGACCACTTTGTATCTAACAATTTCTTCTCAGGGATATAATGTTAGATGGGAATAGACAAGGAAGGAACAGGGAAATCCACATATAACAAATTATCAAAACTGATACCTAAGAATTTTAAGATATCTAAGCATACCAGAGTGAGAGGTAGGAGAAATCAAAACAGAAGAACTGTATGTAGTGTGATATTCAAAGTCAGGAAAGTGGCCCCAGAAATACATACAAGCTCTCTTTTGGCTCTTTAGTGTCTCTGCCTTCAACATTGTTATTCCAATTGTATAGATTTATGATTAAATTTATGGCTGGCATTAATGAAATCATGTTTTCATCAACAGTATCAAGAGCTAAATCATTTATATACATCATCTTATATAATGCCTATCAGGTAGGTACATTCCTACAGATGAGTAAACCAAGTTTCAGAAAGATTAATAATGCTCAAGGTTGCACAACTAGCAAGTTATGAAGCCAAAATTCAAACCCAGGGCTATGTCTCCAAAAGCTTTCCACTCTACCAGTATTTCCCAACTGAAGGTTCAAAAACTCTTGTGGGTTTTGCAAAAGTAACCAGGAGAGTCACACTTAGAACAGTGATTAGTAAGTGAGAATATGTCAAATTGGTACATCTGAATGTACTAAGAACTCATACTTCTATTAATTTTTTATTCAGATAAACACTGATATCCGTCATAACAGATTTGATTGATATTTTGTTTTGCATTTATTTATTCTTAAAGATATGGGATTTAATTTACAGACAAAATAGATTACTGTTTACAGATAGCAAATATAGTACAGAAACCTGTAACCATCCAACTCAGAGGTGGTAACATTCCTGCCTAAATATTAATATTTCAACATTCTCCAAACAAACACTTCTGGAAGTAGCATCTTGAGTCCTTCACTGTCCTATATAAAACAGCCTGGTTATTCTTCCACTTTCCTGACTGCTGCTTTCTAAAATTTTCAATGGCCCCAGCAACCAAGAGAGTTATATAAAAATTCCTCAGTTTGAAATTTAATGACCTTGAATATTTAGTCCCAACCTTCTTTTTCTTTTTTTTTTAAATTAATTTATTTTTTTTTTCCAACCTTCTTTTTCATTCCTTTCTCATTTCTTACACATTTAAGAAACATTTATATTCCAACTAAAAATCCACATAGCTTGATCAAGGAGATTTCATATAAACCAATGGCTAAATTTGAGTTCTGGGCAATTTATCTGACATTTAAAAATTGGAATCCTACTCCTGACAACATCTAGAACTTAGTTTCTTAAAGCCAATGATCAACAAGCAGCAAATGGTAAATTCCCAGAAAAGTTCACATTTTAAATATTTTTTTGAGTATGTTTTAATCTCTTCTTTCTTAACATTTAATTACCTTTGTCCAGAGATCTATCAAATGATGCCACTTTAATGTTATAAAATTATTCATTGTGCTGAGAATTTTTTACTGATTATAATGACCATTTCTCAGGTTGAAGAATGCTACTTTTTCTCTTTATAGATTTAAAATATGAGATATCTTTAATGGAGACTTGATACTAAAGTTTTATTTTCCACAAGAAAAGAAGACTCTGCTTTTTTATCTTGGGGCTCCTCTCTGCTAACCATTTCTTTTTGTTCACTATTCTCTGCAAACCTTCTGCAGAATATGAATCTATTCTGGAAACAATACTCTTCACTGCAGAGAATCACAGAATACTCAAAATTAGAAGGGACCTTAGAGATAGACAGTAAATTCAACCACTAAGTATCCATAAAAGAATCAGAATTTTTCATCGTCCCCAAACTCTCTGAAGACGAAATCATTTGAATTTCACATTTCCTACTTTATAACCTATGTGACTTTTGTCAAGTTGCTTAATCTTTCTGTTCTTCAGTTTCCATGCCTACAAAATGAAGATATTTTTTAACTCCCCAGGTTTACTGTAAATATTAAGTAAAATGTTGATTTTTAAGAGATGTCATTCTGTCAATGTGTGCACAGATTGAAACTTTAAAAAGAAAATATATTTTAAAAATTTCATTAAGGAATTGCTAAATCAAGGAATTCTTATACAAAGTTTTGGGGGGAAAGGTTTTCCATCTTTTAAGAAATCTATGCTATATTATACATAACTAGATTTCCAGATTAAAAAAAATAAACTTTTTGTATTGAGAGGCATCTTTCTAAGTGTATCACATGCTATCTTTACTTTCTAAAGAGTATTCTGAATGCATCAACTTTTTCTACTTGTTTCAAGCCTTCATTTTGAGTATTAATCATCACACTTGTTATATGTAAGAGTGGTTGTCTTTGCAACCAATGAACTTTATTAGGAGATATTAGGTATTTCAATACATACTTTCTGGAACATAATTTATAAACTGTATTCTTAGACCAATTAGATTCCTATAATTTTGTTTTTAAAGCAATCATTTTCTCTTAGCTCCGACACTTTCACAACCTCTTGCTGCTGCTTATCGGCACCTGTCTTAGTAACTACTTGCCTTGATCCTCACCATTTCTGCTGCATCTACTCTACTGGAAAAAAGAAAAATCGATAAACTTTTAGATTAAAACCACTAAAGATTCAGTGTGATTGATTTTAGTGAAGTGAAGTCAGATTTTTAGCTGGATTAGAAGTGCAAAGTCAGTAAGATTTTATTGATAATAACACATTATTTTCAAAATTAGCCTCAAAACATTCTTAATATGTTCTCTAAAGCCTTTTCGAATTGAAACATTTACTTGGAAGACCTTATTTCTCTTTCCATTCTTTTTAAAAATTTAAAATCAATTTTATATCAATCTTCAAACAGAACTAACATCTTTTGAGTTTCACATTATCTATGTGACTTAGAATCTCAACTTACTCTAGAGAAGTATCTAAAGATAGTGCATTCTTAAGAAACAGAATGTGATTTATAAATTCATCAAGAGACATAAAAATGACTAGAAACATGTGAAACTATCAGCATAAGCAAACTGCTCCCTATCACAATCAGTAAAATAATATCCCTAATAAAAATGAGGATGAATGTGAGTATCTGAAGGGATAAAAACATTTTAAAAAATGAACTATAATATATTTTTAAGTGTAGACTAATATATAATACTGGGATCTGAGAAATAAAGGTGTCTAATTCTATCTATATAACACATAAGGCAGAGTTAAATTGTGTTAAACTAAGTTAAAAAGCTATACAGAAATTATAATGTGATTTTTTTTAACCCTGGAAAATGGACTATATATTTACAACAAAATAATACATAAAAAAATTTTTAGGGCATTGGTTGGCACACAGTAGATGTTAACTAATTTTTATTTCCTTTTTCTCTGGGTAATTTTCCATTTATCAAGAGAAACAGCAACTCCATTAAAAGATCTAGGGTTACAAATAAATAAAAGACTTTCAAAGACCTTGGGAAAGATACTAGAGGATAGGATTTCTTGGTTCAGATACAGAAGAGAACACAAAATCTGATGGATGAGAATAGAGCAGCTGGGAGATATTTGCCAACGTAAAAGGCATTACAAGTAGAAACAGATACAGAAGGAGAGCTCACTGTCTGCTCATCTAGATGGGAGGTTAGTCAGTCACTCATCATACAGGCAAAGCTTATTCTTATCTAATTTACATAATTAAAGATTATTAGAATAACTCTGTGGAGAAGGCAATGGCACCCCACTCCAGTACTCCTGCCTGGAAAATCCCATGGATGGAGGAGCCTGGTGGACTGCAGTCCATGGGGTTGCTAAGAGTCAGACACGACTGAGCAACTTCACTTTCAGTTTTCATTTTCATGCACTGGAGAAGGAAATGGCAACAAACTCCAGTGTTCTTGCCTGGAGAATCCCAGGGACGGTGGAGCCTGGTGGGCTGCCGCCTATGGGGTCGCACAGAGTCAGACATGACTGAAGTGACTTAGCAGCAGAATAACTCTGAAAACCAATTCATATATTGAAACAAATTTCAACAGACTACATGGTTTACTAGTTGGCTGATAAATTTATATAGTGAAAATATAGTATGACTTTTAAATGGAATGCTAATAATTATATTCTATGTATAAAACAAAAAGACCTTTATGATATTTAACTGTGAGTAAATAGGGAATTAAAAGTAGCGATACAGTCATAAAAAAACATGTTTTTTTTTTAAAATGCACTCAAAATGGATACTATCAAAAGCATAGTATTGACAGCATAAAATATCAAGTCAGTCACACAATTTCTAGTTGGCACCAATCTGTACCTATTTTAATTCAGTGATGCAAATCAATCTGTAGAGAGGATATTTTATGAAGGGGCTGCCTGTGTTTGGTAAATCTGAAATTCTTGGAAACTATGCACTAGGCATTTAATAGGAATTTCAGCCAGAACTGAAACTTTAAGCACAGGTCAGAAATCCAAACTTGGCACAGGAGCCAAGTAGCCAAGTAGAGCTTTGCCTGAGTTAGATAATAGGATTCTAGCTGACCAGCAGGAAGTAAATGAAGAACACTAAAGGAAAAGCCTTGACACTCATGGAAAGGAGGCAAGGTACTGTTTTATAACTCTGCTAAGAAAACCATGTAATATGAAACGGTGCTTTAAACTTACTGGAACTGTAAACAGTGTATACTCTGAGATTCTCTTACCTTGAATTCAATAATTGACTATCAGCAGAATAATATTCTAGTAGTAGAATGAATACGTCAAGGCTGTATATGGTGACCCTGCTTATTTAACTTATATGCAGAGTACACCATGCAAAATGCTGGGCTAGATGAATCACAAGCTGGAATCAAGATTATGGGGAGAAATATCAACAACCTCAGATATGCAGATGACACCACCCTAATGGCAGAAAGCCAAGAGGAACTAAAGAGCCTCTTGATGAAGCTGAAAGAGGAGAGTGAAAAGCCTGGCTTAAAACTCAACATTCAAAAAACTAAGATCATGGCACCTGGTCCCGTCACTTCAGGGCAAACAGATGAGGCAACAATGGAAACAGTGACAGACTTTATTTTCTTGGGCTCCAAAAATCACTATGGGTGGTGACTGCAGCCATGAAATTAAAAGATGCTTGCTCCTTGGAAGAAAAGCTATGACAAATATAGACAGCGTATTAAAAAGCAGAGACATCACTTTGCCAACAAATGTCCAAATATTCATAGCTATGGTTTTTACAATAGTCATGTATGGATGTGAGAGCTGGACAGTAAAGAAGGCTGAGCGCTGAAGACTATGTTTTCGAACTGAGGTGTCAGAAAAGACTCTTGAGAGTCTCTTGGACAGGAAGGAAATGAAATCAGTCAATCCTAAAGGAAATTGACCCTGATTATTGAACTGACTATTATTGAATGATTTATTATTGAAAGGACTGAAGCTGAAATTCCAATACTTTAGTGACCTGATGAGAAGAGCCAACTCATTGGAAAAGACCTTGATGCTGGGAAAGATCGAGGGCAGGAGGAGAAGGGGACAACAGAGGATGAGATGGCTGGACGGCATCATCGACTCGATGGATTGAATCTGAGCAAGCTCCAGGAGATGGTGAAGGCCAGGGAAGCCCGGTGTGCTGCAGTCCATGTGGTGTCAAAGAGTAGGACACAATGGAACGACTGAACAACAACAAGTAGAATGAACATACTACAGCAGGAGAAAGGAGATATGCTGAGAGTAGAGAAAGGACTGGAAATTCTTTCCTTGTTGGTGCTCCTCTAGGTTATGCTACAGCAACTACCCGGGGGAACTGATGGGAAAGTATAGCTAAATAGGCAGTCCACTGAGAATATGCCCATTTTGTGTAGCAGATTAAATATCTGTCAACTGCAATACAAACGTTCTTTTTTTAAAAAGAGGAAATATAATACTATATCTGAAGGCATGAGGTAGTAATACATGAGAGAAAATGACTCATTAAATAGAAAACATTAAGAACAATCAGAAACAAGTATTGTTCAAAACAATTAGTAAATTTTCCACAGTACATTCTTTAAAAAGAAAACAAGGAGGAAGTCGATCACGTTTTCACGGCATACTGTGCTCTGTGTTGTGAGCCGCTCCGTGTGTACGAAGTCGATCACGTTTTCACGGCATACTGTGCTCTGTGTTGTGAGCCACTCCGTGTGTACGAAGTTGATCACATTTTCACAGCATACTGTGTTCTGTGTTGTGAGCCACTCCGTGTATACGTGTGCACGTTATGTGTGTCCCACAAAAGAGGTGTACTTTCAGAAAGTTTATGCTAAAGAAGTGGTACTTCATTTCCTCAACAGTAGAAACAGACAAATAAGCCAAGAATTTTTTTCCCAGAGGGTATTTGTGAACTTCTCTGTCCCATCCATGTAAACACAGATGGTGTTCCAGTGTGCTGAGCTACAGCTCCACACTGTGACTTAGCACAAAGTCTGAATGTTTAGTCAGCGAGAAGACTGTTTCCATTTTGTGATTCATTAGGTCCCCATGGTACCTCTACTTCCTTTATTTTATGCAATCACAAATTATATTAGTTTGTCTTATTTTGATAACCCTAATAATTGAAGTTCTGCACAGGAAACTCTTACTACTATTTTAAAACATACTCATAAACCATGGCTGAGGTGACGTAAGTGACAGCCCCACAGAAGTGGTGATGAGAACTGAACAAGTGCCCTGCATTTATCCTCCAGGAAGATAAAGTGTCCAGTGAAAAAGCATTACAAGTAAGTGGAGTCGGGAAGGCACGACTCGGTGAATGCTAATACAGATGGGAGATGTAAGCAATCACTTTGGACACACACAAATTTGCTATTAGTTTTTGTAACTAAAGACCTTTAGAATAACCCTGAGAAACTGGTTCTGATATGAAAACACAGTACAACAGACGGAAGAGCTTACTAGTTGCCTGGTAGATTATATAGTGGAAATCCAATGTGATTTTGAAGTGGAATGGTAGATAGTTATACTTTATGCATAAAATGAAAAGGGTCCCCTGATATTTAACTTTTAATGAATTAAAAAAAATGAAAGCAGCTACATAGTCATCAGACATCATGACAGTTTGGGAACTTGAAAAAATGTTATTATTGACAGCAATCATAAGAGCAAGTCTGTCGCACAATTTCAAGTTGGCATAAATCTCTACCTACTTCAAACAGAAGTGTAGCTCACCCTGTGGAGTGGGAGAAGATGGAAGATTAGGATATGAAAATGTCTGCATCTTTCTGGAAAATCTAGAAGAACATTTCAATGAATTTTTCAATTCATTTCTAATCTAAATCCTGATATTAAACAGCCCTGTTACCTTATCATATCCATTATAGTAGCAACCATTTACTATTACTAACTTACAGAAAGTTAGTAATAGGAATAATAAAATTACGAACACCACTGAGTGACTAAGCACACATGTATAAAATCTATAACTAATTGAGAAACTACTGCACAGCACAGGGAGCTCTGCTCTCTGCTGTGACCTAAACCAGGAGGAAATCTAACAAAGAGTGGGCGTATGGATACTGTAGGACTGATTCACTTTGCTGTACAGCAAGAAACTAACAAAACACTGTAAAGCGACTGTGTGTGCGCGCGCGTGTGATCAGTCGTGTCTGACTCTTTGAGATCCATGGGCTGTAGCCTGCCAGGCTCCTCTGTCAATGTGATTTTCCAGACAAGAATACTGGAGGGGGTTGCATTTCCTATTCCAGGGGATCTTCCGGACTCAGGGATCAAACCCACATCCTCTTGAATCTCCTGCATTGGGAGGCGGGTTCTTTACGACTGTGCCATTCCATTCCAATAAAAATTAATAGCGAAAAATCCTGTGGCTTTAATAATCTAACATGCTCTCGAATATAGTCAGAAGTTGTATACAGATTTTAAACTATATGTTTTGGATTTTCTTCCCCTTTAAGTTTCAGGTATGACCTAAATCAAATCCCTTACGATTATACCATGGAAGTGACAAATAGATTCAACGGATTAGATCTGACAAATAGATTCAACGGATTAGATCTGATAGAGTGCCTGAAGAACTATGGACAGAGGTTCGTGACGGAGGCAGTGATCAAGACCATCCCCGAGAAAAAAATGCAAAAAGGCAAAACAGTTGTCTGATGAGGCCTTACAAATAGCTGAGAAAAGAAGAGAAGTTAAAGGCAAAAGAGAAAATGAAAGATATACCCATTTGAACGCAGAGGTCCAAAGAATAGCAAGGAGAGATAATAAAGCCTTCCTCAGTGATCAATGCAAAGAAATAGAGGAAAACAACAGAATGGGAAAGACTAGACATCTCTTCAAGAAAATTAGAGATACCAAGGGAACATTTCATGCAAAGATGGGCACAGTAAAGGACATAAATGGTATGGACCTAACAAAACCAGAAGATATTAAGAAGAGTGGCAAGAATACATAGAACTATACAAAAAAGATCTTCACAACCCAGAAAACCATGATGGTGTGATTACTCACCTAGAGCCAGAAATCCTGGAATGTGAAGTCAAGTGGGCCTTAGGAAGCATTACTACAAACAAAGCTAGTGGATGTGGATCAGAGAAGGCAATGGCAACCCACTCCAGTGTTCTTGCCTGGAGAATCCCAGGGACGGGGAGCCTGGTGGGCTGCTGTCTATGGGGTCACACAGAGTGGGATACGACTGAAGCGACTTAGCAGCAGCAGCAGTAGTGGAGATGATGGAATTCCAGTTGACCTATTTCAAATCCTAAAAGATGAAGCTGTGAAAGTGCCGCACTCAATATGCCAGCTAATCTGGAAAACTCAGCAGTGGCCACAGGACTGGAAAAGGTCAGCTTTCATCCCAATCCCAAAGAAAGGCAATGCCAAAGAATGTTCAAACTACCACACAATTGCACTCATCTCACATGCTAGCAAAGTAACGCTCAAAATTCTTCAACCTAGGCTTCAACAGTATGTGAACCGTGAACTTCCAGATGTTCAAGCTGGATTTAGAAAGGCAGAGGAACCAGAGATCAAAGCGCCAACATCCACTAGATCATCAAAAAAGCAAGAGAGTTCCAGAAAAACATCTGCTTTATTGACTACACCAAAGCCTTTGACTGTGTGGATCACAACAAACTGTGGAAAATTCTTAAAGAGATGGGAATACCAAACCATCTGACTTGCCTCCTGAGAAATCTGTATGCAGGTCAAGAAGTAACAGTTAATACTGGACATGGACAACAGACTGGTTCCAAATTGGGAAAGGAGTGTGTCAAGGGTGTATATTGTTACCCTGCTTATTAAACTTATATGCAGAGTACATCATGTGAAATGCCGGGCTGGATGAAGCACAAACTAGAATTAAGTTTGCAGGGAGAAATATTAATGACTTCAGATATGCAGATGACAACACCCTTATGGCAGAAAGCAAAGAAGAACTAAAGAGCATCTTGATGAAAATTAAAGAGGAGAGTGCAAAAGTTGGCTTAAAACTCAATATTCAGAAAACTAAGATCATGGCATCTGGTCCCATCACTTCATGGCAAATAGATAGGGAAACAATGGAAACAGTGACAGACTTTATTTTGGGGGGCTCCAAAATCACTGCAGACCATGACTGCTGCCATGAAATTAAAAGACGCTTGCTTGTTGGAAGAAAATTATGACCAATCTAGACAGCATGTTAAAAAGCAGAGACATTACTTTGCCAACAAAGGTCCATCTAGTCAAAGCTATGATTTTTCCAGTACTCATGTATGGATGTGACAGATGGACTATAATGAAAACTGAGCACCAAAGAATTGATGCTTTTGAACTGTAGTGTTGAGAATCCCTTGGACTGCAAGGAGATCCAACCAGTCAATCCTAAAGGAAATCAGTCCTGAATATTCACTAGAACGACTGATGCTGAAGCTGAAACTCCAATACTTTGGCCACCTGATTTGCAGAACCGATTCATTGGAAAAGACCCTGATGCTGGGAAAGATTGAAGGCAGGAGGAAAAGGGGATGACAGAGGATGAGATGGTTGGATGGCATCACTGACTCAATGGACATGAGTTTGAGTAGGCTCCAGGAGTTGGTGATGGACAGGGAAGCCTGGTGTGCTGCAGTCCATGGGGATGCAAAGAGTCAGATAGGACTAAGCAACTGAACTGAACTGAAAGTTTCAGATTAAGGCATTAAGTAAGGGCCTTCAGGAAAGGAGAACAAGTTTCTTCTGGTTTCTTCTATATTATGTATTACCTTTGACAGTACACTATCAAAGCATTTTGATAGATCACTCTTGCATTAACAATGCTAAGTCATGGGAGAAAAAAAGCATATAACATAAAAAACTTCTTTATTATTTTTGTCTATGAACATCAGAGATGTATATAATACTGTTCTCACAGTTTTTCAAAAAAAATTCCTTTAAAAAATGTCATTTTCTTCCAAAATTAAAAAGTATGTTTTTCCTTTTGAAAAACTGAAACTGGAGATGGGGAATATGACAACAATATGTTGTATAACTCCATCAATGCTGAATACTTTTCTGGTTAAGTATTTTCTGGTTTTCACTGGTTAAAAAGCAGTCTGTGAAAAGACTTCAGGTAGCAGTGGCTCCTAAGCTCAGATTTCCATTTCAAAATTCATACCTATGTTGTCAAACATTTCAATTTTAATGTTTCAAGAGAAGCCAGAAATCCTAAGTTTTTGTATAAAGGTGATCTAATTTTAAAATGTTGGCAACTAAATTTGTATCTTAATATACTGCAAATGAAATTTGTAGATTCTACCCTACATCTTTGTATAGCTCAAGAGTTTATTACCTCTATCCTGATGCTTACTTTCCTGAGTTAGGTTTAATAAATATATGTTGACTCTTATGAAAGATTTAAAGTATGTTTTTTATAGAGATGAGTATATACAAAAGCATGAAGAACTCTAGACTAGAGTTGTGCAAACTTGTATCTATGTGAATACTACCATTATCAGTTATGATAATATTTTAAAAATTAGTTTATTTTTAAAATAAAAAAACATCAGTTTATTTAAACTAAAACAAAAACTGTTCATTCCATTCCACTCCCTGACACTGTCAGCCACCAATCTGTTTCTCTGTATCTATGAGCTTGATTTATTTTTATTTTAGATTCCAGCTAGGAGAGAGCTCTTATAGTACTTGTCTTTCTCTGTCTGCCTTATTTCACTTAGCATAACAACCATGGGGTCCATTAATAGTACTGCAAATGACAAGATTTCATTATTTTTTGTGGCTCAATAATATTCCATTGTGTAGCTAAACAATTTCTTTACACATTCATCCACCTATGAATACACACCTTGTTTCCATATCCTGGCTACTACAAATAAACTTGGATGTGCATATGTCTTTTTGAGTTAGTGTTTTCAGTCCTTGGATAAATACCCAGAACTGGAATTGCTGGATGATATGGTATTTCTGTTTTAAATTTTCTGAGTAACCTCCACACTGTTTTCCATAGTGGCTGCACCAAGTTACAGTCCCACCAACAACGCACAAGGCTTCCCTTTTCTCCACCTCCTCATCAACATTTGTTGTTTACAGTCTTTTTGACAACAGCCATTCTAACAGCTATAAGGTGATATGTCATTGCTTTAGATTTGCATTGCCCTGATGGTTAATAATGGTGAGCATCTTTTCAGGTACATGTTGGCCATTTTGATGTCTTCTTTGGAAAAATGTCTATTTAGATTTCTTCCCATTTTATTAATTGGATTGTTTTTTTTTTCTTTTGCCACTGAATTGCATAAGTTTTTTATATTTTTTGAATATTAGTCCCTTATTAGATATATGATTTGCAAACATTTTCTCCCATTTAGTAGGTTATCTTTTCATTTTATTGAGAGTTTCCTTTCCTGTGCACAAGCTTTTTAGTTTGATGTAGTCCCACTTGCCTTTATTTTTACTTTTGTTGTCAGATTAAAAAGATCATCACCAAGACCTATGTCAAGGTTTTGGTCTGTTTTCTTCTAGGCATTTCATGGTTTCAGGTCTTTCATTAATTCTTTAATCCATTTTGAGTTAACTTTTATGTATAGTATAAGAGCATCCAATTTCATTCTTTTGCATGCAGCTCTCCAATTTTGGCTTTTTGTTAGTTTGTTTTCATCACTAAGTTGTGCCCAACTCTTGCAACTCCATGGACTATAGCCCGCCAGGCTCCTCTATCCATGGGATTTTCCAGGCAAGAATACTGGAGTGGGTTGTCATTTCCTTCTCTAAGGGATCTTCCTGACCCAGGGATCAAACTCGAGGCTGCTGCACGTCTCCTGTACTGCAGGCAGATTCTTTACCACTGAGCCACCAGAGAAGCCCCAAAGAAAACAAACAAAAACTCCAATTTTGTTTACTTTTCTTGTACATTAATTGACTATGTACATGTAGAATATTTCAGGGCTCTAATTCTGTTCCACTGATCTGTGTCTGTTTTATGTCAATACCTGGGTAGGGCTATTATGAAAAAGGTATGAAATAACAAGTGCTGGTGAGGATGTGGAGAAAAGGGAACCCAGTACTTTAAATCTGTTGTGCTATTTCCTCCTAGTCTTTGTATTTTCATAAAAATTCTGTGGTCCTTCAAATCATTGTTCCTCTATAGTAATAAATCTGGGTGCTTTTAAGATTTATATTATTTCTCTCATAGTCAGCAGTTTGAACATTCAATCTTTGGGCTTATCCATTTTCGGAGTTTGCTCAGCTCCTTGAGACTACAGATTTATGTATTTCAGTAAATTCCAGATGCTTTCAGCCATTATGTAATTATAGATAAAGCCTATTTCCAATAGCAAATAAGAAGATTAAATACTTAGGAATATATCTAATAAGAAATACATGAAGCCTATAGAAGAAAACTATCAAAACACTCATGAAAGACACAAAAATAGCCTTGGCAAAATGTAGACATTCCCTTTCCTTAGAATGAGTCAACATTAAGATACAGTTCTCTTTAACTTGATTTAAAAGTTCACACAATCTCTATAACAATACCAACAAGCTATTTTACAGAGCTAGAAATTTTAAAACTGAAGTTCATATGGAAAAATAAACATATAAGAATAAACAAGAACATACTGAGGTAACATTAAAAGGGGTGTCTAGTCATGAGAATCTTTAAGATATACCACAAAACTTCTACAATTAAAAATGTTTATTAGCACATGCACAGACAAATAAGCCACTGGTATGGCTCAGTTGGTAAAGAATCTGCCTGCAGTGCAGGAGATCTGGGTTCGATTGCTGGGCAGGGAAGATCCCCTGGAAAAGGAAATAGCAACCCACTCCAGTATTCTTGCCTGGAGAATCCCATAGACAGAGGCGCCAGGTGGGCTGCAGTCCATGGGGTCGCAAAGAGTCGGGCATGACTGAGCTACTAACACTTCAACACACAGAACATGAAATCAGAAATAGACCCCAATATACATGCCAATCTAATAAAGACAGTTCAGTTCAGTTCAGTTCAGTCGCTTAGTCGTGTCCGACTCTTTGCGACCCCATGAATCGCAGCATGCCAGGCCTCCCTGTCCATCACCAACTCCTGGAGTTCACTCAGACTCACCTCCATCGAGTCAGTGATGCCATCCAGCCATCTCATCCTCTGTCGTCCCCTTCTCCTCCTGCCCCCAATCCCTCCCAGCATCAGAGTCTTTTCCAGTGAGTCAACTCTTCACATGAGGTGGACAAAGTACTGGAGTTTCAGCTTTAGCATCATTCCTTCCAAAGAAATCCCAGGGCTGATCTCCTTCAGAATGGACTGGTTGGATCTCCTTGCAGTCCAAGGGACTCTCAAGAGTCTTCTCCAACACCACAGTTCAAAAGCATCAATTTTCGGTGCTCAGCCTTCTTCACAGTGCAACTCTCACATCCATACATGACTACAGGAAAAATCATAGCCTTGACTAGACGGACCTTTGTTGGCAAAGTAATGTCTCTGCTTTTGAATATGCTATCTAGGTTGGTCATAACTTTTCCTTCCAAGGAGTAAGCATCTTTTAATTTCATGGCTGCAATCACCATGTGCAGTGATTTTGGAGCCCCAAAAAATAAAGTCTGCCACTGTTTCCCCATCTATTTCCCATGAAGTGATGGGACCGGATGCCATGATCTTCTTTTTCTGAATGTTGAGCTTTAAGCCAACTTTTTCACTCTCCACTTTTGCTTTCATCAAGAGGCTTTTTAGTTTCTCTTCACTTTCTGCCAGAAGGGTGGTGTCATCTGCATATCTGAGGTTATTAATATTTCTCCCGGAAATCTTGATTCCAGCTTGTGTTTCTTCCAGTCCAGCGTTTCTCATGATGTACTCTACATATAAGTTAAATAAGCAGGGTGACAATATACAGCCTTGATGTACTCCTTTTCCTATTTGGAACCAATCTGTTGTTCCATGTCCAGTTCTAGACAGAGGCATTTCAGATCACAAAAGTAGGTACTTTCTAATAAATGATGGTTAGGAAACTAAATGTTAAAAATGAAACCACACAGGTACTACAAGACAGTATGGATGAATTTCTCTTTAAACTCAGCATAAGAAAGATGTCACTAACTATAATTCAAAATACAAAGGAAATAAAAGATTGATGCATTTGACTAAATTAAAATAAAAATACTTTATGCCCCCCAAAAACATGTTTTATGTTTTTTGTCATAAAAACAAAGTCAAAAGAAAACTACACAGCAGAAGAATATACCTGTAGCATATGCCCCAAGCAAAGGACTGACATGCATAACATTTATGAGATACGGGACCAAAGATTTGATAGGAAAATGAGGAGAGGACGTGAAATCAATTCTAATGGCCAATGCTGGAACGAACTGAGCAATAAAAATAAATTAAAATATTACATAATGATTATAAGAGTAAAACTTAAATATACATTAGTCCATACATATGTACATTAAACATTTATTAAGTAATGGTGATAAAGGATAGCTATTCCTTTCAGAACAATTGCAACTTAAAAAGATAAAAGGAAAGAAGGAAAAGAAAAGAATATACTCACTGATGAATGTTAAATAAGCAATTTTTTTCAGAGAAAGAGTATTTGCATAGTCACAAAATATCTCCCACAAGACACTTATTAACAAAAAAAGGAAAAAAAAAAAAGTAACCTCATCATAGCGGAACAACTCAGCATATAACACCTTATCCAAGTTATCAAGGTTAAAATTGTAAAAAAACATCAACAACATGAATCCATTAACATGATACACAGAGAAGTCCATCATTTCTGTGGTATTACCACCAAAAAGGCACAGTCACATTCTAACCTTAAGAAAGTATCAGAACAATTGATAAAGAAGAGCATTCTACAAAATAACTGTTCTGCAATTTTCAAAAATATATATGTCACGAAATACTCTAAGAAAAGACCGACCACAGACAGAAGACCACAAAGACCCAACAGATCACTGCAGTGAGTTACCCTGGACTGGATCCTGGAACAGAAAAGGGCCATTAATGGGAAAACTGAATAAGGCTGGTATTTTTATTACAGTATGATACCAATGTTATTCCTGGTTTTGAGAACTGTAGTACAGTTATGCAAGTTGTTAACAGAGGAAGCTGAATGCTACCTGAGAATTACCTGTACTATTTGTGCAATTCTTCATATATCTCAAATACAGAGAGAAAGATCATTTTTAAGTTCTTAAAAAACTATACTGATATAATGATTTAAAAACAGACCAGCGTTATCAGGAGTGGGAGAAAAGACTGATGACACAGGGGTACAAAGAAATGTTTCTGGATGATGGAAATATTTCTATATAATGACTGCACTGCTAGTCACATGACAATCAATACTCAGTTGACAAAACTCATTGAATCATGCATTGGTGAAATTTTGTTACATGAAAATTATATCTCAATAGAGATGACAAGAAAGAATTTGAAATATTTTTTTAAAAAAGATATTTAAAAAAATGTTGGGTTGCAATGCCAGTATAAGCAGAACACAGAGCAGAGCTACCAAGTAAGAGTACATGCTCTTACCAGATTAATTAACTGTGTGTGCACTACATCTTCTACCAAAACTGCTGTTTCATGAAGAGGCCTCCGAGCATCACCTAAAGAAAACCTGCAAAGAAAATCAATATGCCAAACATTAAGAACTGTAAAACTGAAAAATATCAATTATAATACTCTGCTTAATAAAGTACAGATTGGTCTCTCAAATGACAGAGTAGGCATATAATTTTCTATGACAAAGAACTGCAACTTTCCTACGTAAGCTGAAACTTCCAGAGAAAAGAACAGTGTCATCAATGTTATTTCTTGATTCGTGTGGGCATCTTTGAGGGCGTTTACTATTTCAAAATGTAAAATTTTAACAACCAATTCATTATATTGGTAACCAGAAAATCATGTTACCATACTCAAATAACCAACACAGTTGGCCCTTCATATCTTCATGTTCTGTATCCTCAACTAAACATGAATCAAAAATACTTGAATTTAAAGAAACAATTCCAAAAAGTTCCAAATAGCAAAGCTTGATTTTGCCATGTATTGGCAACTATTCACATATCATTTACACTGTATTTACAATTATTTACATGACATCTACTTTGTACTAGGTATTGTAAGTAATCTAGAGATGATTCAAAGTATACAGGAAGATATCTCAGGTTAAATGGAACTCGTTATTGTTAACAAGGGCTTCTCAAGTGGAACAGTTGGTAAAGAACCTGCCTGCGGGTGTAAGAGATGCAGGATTGATACCTGAGTTGGGAAAATCCCCTGGAGTAGGAAATGGCAACCTATCCCAGTATTCTTGCCTGGAAAATTCCATGGACAGAGGAGCCTCGGGAGTTACAGTCCATGGGGGTCTCTAAGAGTCGGACGTGTCTGAACACACGTGAGCGCGTGCACACACACATACACACACGTTCTTAACATGTTCCCCACCATTATGGAACAGATGGTCTGACGGAATGATGAAATGACCTTTTGAAGGCTGAGCGACAGTGCCAGTAAGGTGGTAACACCTTGTAGAGCAGGGGTAAGGTTTTCCAGAAGACTATACAGCCTATGAATCAGCATCCAATACATGGTGTGGTTTCTCCCACGCACAGAATTCACAGGTCTAGGAATTAAGGGATGGAAAGGGAGAGGCACCACTCATCGTTACTTCTAAAGACCCACTAGCAAAATTGTTGCTTCCTGTTCCCATGGTCTTATGAGTTGCTAGCCTAGAGGTCTTAATTCCAGAGGGAGGAACGCTTTCACATTTATTCCATTGACACAACAATTATTCCATTGAATGAAACTTAAGACTGCAGCTGAGTCACCCTGGGTTCCACATGCTTCTGAATCAACAGGCAAAGAAGGAGTTACTGGGTCGGCAGGGGTGAGCGATACTGACTCCCCAGTGGAAACTCTACTGGTACTCCACAGTGGAGGTAAGAAAGAGTATGTCTGGAATACAGGAGATCATTCAGGGTGTCTCATAGAATTTCCATGCCCTGTGATTAATGTCAATGGAAAACTACAACCCAATCCTGGAAGGGCTACTAATACCTCAGATCCTCCAAAAATGACGGTTTGGGTCTGTCCACCAGTTAAAGAACCACAACCAGCTGAGGTGCTTGCTAAAGGCAGGGGAATACGGAATAGGAAGTGGGAGAACGTAGTCATTAATGCAAGCTACAGTCATCTAACCAGTTACATAAAGGGCATTGTAATGGTCATTTTGTTATGAATACTTTTTTGTGTGTGAATACTTCTTTGTGGGGTTGTTAGGGAAATATCTTGTTTCCTTCCCTCTCTTACTCCCTCATCATGTAACATAAAATGTGTTGGACTTACAGCATTTATATCATAGTATTTAAGCTAGGAATATTAAGGAGAAGTATAAATGTCACTCATGGACTTAACCTCATCTTCTAGGAAAGGGGTTAGTGCAATTTCAACTGTGTGCTGGATAACTGTATCATCTTAGGCACAATTGTGACCCTGTTACTATCTTTATTTGGAGACTAAGTATATTTTAAGGAGATATGGGTACCAAGTTGATACGGGTGATGGTTAATTTTACGTTTCAGTGTAACTGGACCATTAAGTGCCCAGATATTTGGTTAACATTCGTTTGATATGTATTTGAAGTTATTTATGCATGAGGTTAATTAACATATGAGTCAGTAAACTGAGTAAGGCAGATAGCTTCTCCAATGTGGGCAGGCATCATCCAATCTGTTGAAGGCCTGAATACAACAAGAGAGGAGTAAAGAAGAGTTCAACTTCTCTGCCTTCAAGCTGAGACACTGGTCTTTGACTGCCTTTGAACACATTTTGGGACACCATCAGTTCTACTGTTTCTCAGGTTTTTATACTGCAGTTTTACCCTCCCCTCATCACATTCTTCCCCAGCGGCTTAGATGGTAAAAAATCTGCCTGCAATGTAGGAGACTCAGGTTCATTAGATCCCTAGGTCAGGAAGATCCCCTGGAGAAGGGAACAGCTACCCACTCCAGTATTCTTGCCTGGAGAATTCCATGGACAGAGGAGCGTGGCAGGCTATAGTCCATGGGGTCGCAAAGAGTGGGACACAACTTAGTGACTAACACTTTCACACTTTCATCACATTTTTTATTTCACAGTATACATTTTTTTACTTTGTGTATCATTAACAAATTATTGTAGTTATTATTTCTACTACTTTGGTCTTATAACCTTCATACTAGATGTATAACTGATTTACCCACCATTAAAACATTTGTGTATTCTGAATTTAACCAGTAGAATTTGTACTTTTATATATTTTACTACTACTAACTAGTATCCTTTCATTTACTATCAATGAAGTTGCTTTAACATTTCTTATAGGCTAGTCTAGTGGTTATGAACTCCTTCAACTTTTACTTCCCTGGAAATTCTTCATCTTTCCTTCAATTCTGAAGGATTACTTTGTTGAGCAGACTTCTTTTGGTTGTCAGGAAAACAAGAGTAAACCACAAATTTATTAATACAATTAACTACATAAAATCTGAAAAAAGAAAATCTAAATGATCATCTCAATACATGTGGGAAAATCACTAAACAATTCTTCACTGGGACGACCCAGAGGGATGGTATGGGGAGGGAGGAGGGAGGAGGGTTCAGGATGCGGAACACATGTATACCTGTGGTGGATTCATTTTGATATTTGGCAAAACTAATACAATTATGTAAAGTTTAAAAATAAAATAAAAAAAAAAGAAACTTCATGCTAAAAAAAAAAAAAAATGAGGAATAAAAAGAATTTTCTCAATCAGATGAAGAGAATCTACCAAAAACCAGATAGGAAATAACTTACTCAGAAGCATTCAAACCTTCTGAAATCCAAACCAATATAAGGATTCCCCCTATCACCACTTTTAGTCTATATAATACTAAGATTACAATTACAACTTAAGGCAAGAAAAAAATTTAAACTATATGAGCACTGCAAAGGAAAAACTAAATTGTTTTTATTCATATAATCTGAATATCTACAAAGAAAACTCAAAATAATGGGGAGACAAATTATTTCAATTAATACTAGTCAGAAAGTTTTTCAATTGTAAGAGCATCTAAATAGCTCTTTAACACAAAGAGCTATTTGTTAACACATCATTAACACAAAGGCAGAATGAACTCACTGAAACAAATAATGGAGTGTTGGGAGCGAGGGAGATAGGAAATGATCCTTAAAGGGTATAAACCTCCAGTTATAAGATGAATAAGTTCTTGGAATGTAACATACAACATGTGACCCAGTATTGTATTACATGCTTCAAAGTTAAAAGAGAGTAAGTCTTACATATTCTTACCACAAAAATGAAATAGTAATTGTGTGATGTGATGGAGGTGTGAGCTAAAGCTATGGTGGTAATCGTTTTGTAATAAACAAGTGTATCAAATCAACATAGACTCAAGCCTACATAATATATCAATCATATCTTAATAAAGCTGAGGGAAACAGCACACAAAAGCACAAAATGCAATTAAAATATATATAAATTGACTCTAAACTTTCTGTGAGAGAGTCAAGAGCCAAGAATAGTTAAGATATCTATATATCTATTTTATGTGGACTATTTTTAAGTCTTTATTGAGTTTATTAAAATATTGCTTGTTTCATGTTTTTTGTTTTTTTGGCCACGAGGCATGTGCAATCTTAGCCCCCCAACCAGGTATCAAACCTACAACCCCTCTACTGGAAAGTGAAGCCTTAACCACTGGACCACCAGGGAAGTCCCAAGACACTTTTGAAGTATAAAGTGGGAGGAGATATCCTACAAGACTTACTATAAAGCCAGAATAATTAAAGATACTGTGTTACTGGTAAAAGGACAAACAAATCAACAGAAGAGAAAGAGCATAAAAAGTCCCCATCAGAGGATAAACGCCACAAAGGCAAAAATCTTCTGTTATGTTCACTGACATATTCAATATTTAATTCTTTGGACTGCCTAAACAAAGTTTCCCTTTGGTTATTTTAAGGTAATTGAAATCTCACACAAAAGAACAAAGTTATCAAAACATCCACTTCTGCTTTATTGACTATGCCAAAACTTCTGACTGTGTGGATCACAGAAAACAGTGGAAAATTCTTAAAGAGATGGGAGTACCAGACCACCTTACCTGCCTCCTGAGAAATCCGTATGCAGGTCAAGAAGCAACAGTTAGAACCAGACATGGAACAACAGACTGGTTCCAAATTGGGAAAGGAGTACGTCAAGGGTGTATATTGTCACCCTGATTATTTAGCTTCTAAGCAGAGAACATCATGAGAAATGCCAGGCCGGATGAAGCACAAGCTGGAATCAAGTTTGCAGGGAGAAATATCAATAACCTCAGATATGCAGATGACACCACCCTTATGGCAGAAGCGAAGAACTAAAGAGCCTCTTGCTGAAAGTGAAAGAGGAGAGTGAAAAAGTTGGCTTAAAACTCAACATTCAGAAAACCAACATCATGGCATCCTGTTCCATCACTCGTGTAAATAGATGGGGAAACAATGAAAACAGTGACAGACTTTATTCTCTTGGGCTCCAAAATCACTGCAGGTGGTGACTGCAGCCATGAAATTAAAAGACGCTTACTGCTTGGAAGGAGGGTTATGACCAACCTAGATCGCATATTGAAAAGCAGAGACATTACTTTGCCAACAAAGGTCCATCTAGTCAAGGCCATGGTTTTTCCAGTAGTCATGTATGGATGTGACAGTTGGAATATAAAGAAAGCTGAGCACCAAACAACTGATGCTTTTGAACTGTGGTGTTGGAGAAGACTCTTGAGGGTCCCTTGGACTGCAAGGAGATCCAACCAGTCCATCCTAAAGGAAATAGGTCCTGAATATTCATTGGAAAGACTGATGCTTGAGCTGAAACTCCAATACTTTGGCCACCTGATGCAAAGGACTGAATCACTGGAAAAACCCTGATGCTGGGAAAGATTGAAGGCAGGAGGAGAAGGGGATGACAGAGGATGAGATGGCTGGATGGACTTGATGGACAGGAGTTTGGATAAACACCAAGAGTTGGTGATGGACAGGGAAGGCTGGCATGCTGCATCATGGAGTTGCAAAGAGCTGGACATGACTGAGCAACTGAACTATCAAAAGGAAATAATTAACTCAAAGATAAAATAACAAATTCAATTCACATCTCTAGTAAAAAGAATATTTTTAAACTACTTTTTATATTATTAAAATGTACAAATAATTACCAAGTTTTATCTCATGATTTTATAAACTTTTCTTCTAAAAATGATCGTCATTAGTATAAACATGTGAAGTATCAAATCAGCTAAAGATATAACTAGGGATGTGACTTTGATGAGTATATTATGTTAATTTTCAGGGTTTTTAGTTCTCCAGCTTTAATTTACATGTTTTCTCCTATTACTTCTGCCAACTTCTTTTCCCCACATATAGAAAGCTAGATATTGTCCTAATGGTTTTTGTAAGACAGAAATGAAAGCCATTGTACCTAGCTATGCTGCTGCTGCTGCTGCTAAGTCACTTCAGTCGTGTCCAACTCTTCTCGACCCCAAGGACTGTAGCCTACCAGGCTCCCCATCCATGGGATTTTCCAGGCAAGAGTACTGGAGTGGGTTGCTCCAGTACCTAGCCATAGTCACCTCTTTTTGCTCTGCAGCACATATAATATTTTTCAATCACTTAACGACAAAATCCAAGTAACTGGTCAGTCAGTCAGTTCAGTCGCTCAGTCGTGTCTGACTCTTTGTGACCCCATGAATCGCAGCACTCCAGGCTTCCCTGTCCATCACTAACTCCCGGAGTTCACTCAGACTCAAGTCCATCGAGTCAGTGATGCCATCCAGCCATCTCATCCTCTGTCGTCCCCTTCTCCTCCTGCCCCCAATCCCTCCCAGCATCAGAGTCTTTTCCAATGAGTCAACTCTTCGCATGAGGTGGCCAAAGTACTGGAGTTTCAGCTTCAGCATCATTCCCTCCAAAGAAATCCCAGGGCCGATCTCTTTCAGAATGGATTGGTTGGATCTCCTTGCAGTCCAAGGGACTCTCAAGAGTCTTCTCCAACACCACAGTTCAAAAGCATCAATTCTTCGGCGCTCAGCTTTCTTAACAGTCCAAGTCTCACATCCATACATGACCACTGGAATAACCATAGCAAGTAACTGGTAAACTTACAAATCTTTTTATTTTCTACCCCCATTATATCGTACTACTCACTGATGCCTTGACTGACTTGTCTTGGGACTATTCCCAAGCAAAAGGGTCTGATGTTCAATTTCTTCACATACTGCCTAGATGCCTATAAAACCATCAATGTTGCTGGTGCAGCTTCCACTAAAGGTCTTTCAGGAAACTTTCCTGAAAAAGTTGTCTCTCCCTTGGTCTTCTACAGTAGCTTCACTGCTGTAACACACAAGTTTCTATTTTAGTTTTCATGTAACTTTGATAACTATGGTCACAACAAGCAAGACAGTGGGCTTGCCTTTTCACCCAAACAGGTCTGGTTTTTATTCAATCCCAGAATACAGTGTCTCAGTGGGCAGCTGGACTTGAGCAGCAGATTCTGCAATTCCCAGTGTACAATGGAAGTATGAAAGAAGCATGACTATCCATAAGGTGAATTTATTCTTCTTATTCTGTACACTTAGACAGAGGAAAGCATATGCTGAACAAAACCATGGGACACCTTTCCAAAAAGTCTGCAG
Source organism: Bos mutus (assembly GCF_027580195.1). NCBI lineage: Eukaryota > Metazoa > Chordata > Mammalia > Artiodactyla > Bovidae > Bos > Bos mutus. The sequence goes on along the minus strand of NC_091639.1, from coordinate 31,486,556 downwards.
AACTTACCACTAAGCCTTTCAGTACTTTTGTGTGTTATGTGTAACCCTAACACAGTCTAAAATGGGAGATATTCTTTATATAGACATCTATTAAAGTAAAAAAAAAAAAACTATTATTAGACAGTGCCGAGTAAAATAAAGTAAGAACTAGTTACAGAAACAGTTCCAAAATACAGAAAACAAAGGTTTAAAAATATACACTGAGTATTACTCCAGTCAGTATGTGTTTCCAAAAATACAACAAAACCTTATTTCGGTAGTTTCTAACCTCAGTTTAAAAAAAAATTGTTTTTTTAAAAAGGAAGGAAGATGCCAGATATTTGCTATCTTACTCTATGTTAACCCCTATTGACATCTTTGATTAGTAACTTATGCCAACATGTTTCCCAAGCATGGTGATACACTTTCAATGTCTCGGAAATTTCTAATACATTATTATTAATCATAATCTTGGGCTAACTTCCAGATCCTATGTAAATGTGTATATCTGATGATGTATCTATCTACAGACCCATTCTCCTAACATCCACTTATTACCAACTGCTGAAAACAAATCAACTCTAAATTCTGTTTTTTAAAATAATTATAGCAGACTTCAGCTTTTAGAGCAGCTAAAGAAAAACAAACTGGAAACTACAGAGAGTTTTCTTATATCCCCTCATCTCTCCCTGCACCCAGTTTCCCCTATTATTCACATTTTGTATTAGTGAGCCAGTATTGATTGTTAAGTTGTTATTGAGTCTATAGTTTACCTTAGGGGTAACTCTGCGTGAGATTCTCTATTAGTTTTGACAGATGTATAATGATATGTATCCACTATTACACTATCATATAAATGGTTTCACTACAAAGCCACTGAGGTTGGCCTATTCATCCCTTTGTCTTTTGTAATCCCTGGCGATAACTGATCTTTTCACCGTCTCCGTCGTTTTGTCTTTTCCAAAACGTCATATAGTTGCAAACACAGAGTATGTGATCCCTCAGATTGGCTTCTTTCACGTAGCATTATGCATTTAACATTCCTTCATGTCTTCATGGCCTGATAACTCCTTATTTATTACTAAATAATATTTCATTGTTTGGATATAGCATGGTTTGTTTATACACTTATCTACTAAAGGACATCTTAGTAGCTTCCAAGTTTTAGCAATTCTGAATAAAACTGCTATAAACACTCATTCAAGTTTTGTGTCGGTGTAAGTTTTCAAGGTCTTTGGGTAAATAACAAAGAGTGTGTTTACTGGACCATGTGATCAGAGAGTGTTTAGTTTTGTAAGAAACCGCCAAGCTGTCTTCCAAAGTGTCTGTACCATTTTGCATTCCTATCAGCAATGAATAAGAGTTCCTGTTGCTCCAGATCCTGTCTGGTATTTGGTGTTTTGGATTTCTGTCATGCTAATAGCTATCTAGTGGTGTTTCATTATTGTTTTAAGTTGTAATTAATTTATTAACAATGTACGATGTGGAACATTAACACCAAATTCTTTTAACAGCTGTAACTGTAAGAAAAACAAATTTTTTCAGCAAGCATATACAATGCGTATATTTATCTCTTTTTAAGTCATATAAATATACATGTAATATTAGTACAATGACACAGCATAAAACAAACACAAAAGAGAAATATCAAAGAGGTAAAAAAGGATCAAACGATATTTTTTAAATAAGTATTATTTTATTTGGGCTTCTCTTGTGCCTCAGTAGTAAAGAATCTGCCTGCCAATGCTGGAGACACAAGAGACATGGGTTCAATTTCTGGGTCAGGAAGATCCCCTGGAGAAGAAAATGGCAACACACTCCAGTAGTCTTGCCTGGCAAATCCCACTGATAGAGGAGCCTGGCAGACTACAGTCCATGGGGTCGCAAAAGAGTAACAACTTAGCAACTAAACAACAACAAGTATTTTATTTATTAAAATTAGAAAAACAATTTTGCTCTGATTAAAAACAGATATAAATAGAGAATGAACTTATGGTTGCTGATATGAAGTATGAGGGTAAAAGATAGTTACGGAGTTTGGGATGGACATGTACACACTGCTATATTTAAAATGGATAACCAACAAGGACCTACTATATAGCACAGGGAACTCTCCTCAATGTTATGTGGCAGCCTGGATAGGAGGGGGCTTTGGGGGAGATTGGATACATGTATACCTATGGTCGAGTCCCTCTGCTGTTCACTTGAAACTACCATAACACTGTTAATCGGCTATACCTCAATACAAAATGAAAGGCTAAAAAAAAACATGTAGATTATTAGCTTTACCAACACTTCCAGTTTGCCTGAGACAGGGATTTTGCAAATTATTTTCTACCAAATAAATCAGGTTAATTAATACTAAAACCCAGAAAATTTTATTTTTTAAGGCAATGAATGAATAATACATAAAGTTTGTATACTATTTACTTTCAAACAATTATCCTATTATTTTAGTTCTAGAGTCCCAAAAAAAGCACGTGGGGAATTTACCCCTTCATTTGGAGATTAAGTTTTTCCATGTTGTGGAGTTGAAGACTAAGTTCATGGTAGTCAGTGGGGGAGGAGTAGAGACCCAGATGAATGTCACTGTAGTCACTGCCTCCACTCAAAGAAGAAACAGCACCCAGCTGAATGAGGCGCCAGAGACGTGAGCCGAGAAAAAAACAGATACAATTCATATGGCCAGTACCCAATTAGGAAGATTACAATAATGCAGCTAAAAGTCCCACTACATCCTGGTCATCAGCTACAAAGAAGAGGCAATCAGTTATGATGAAAAGAAATTAGACTGAAAGTTAGATGACCTGGTTCTGGTTCCTACTCTGTGGCTAAGAAGTACTGTAACCTCGGGCAAGTAACATTTCTGGGGACGTCGGTTCCTCAACAATGAAAGGAGGGGACTGGATTCAATGATTTTTAAGATGCGTTTTCATATATTTACCTCGGACTATGAAAGCAGCTATAATCCTTCAATAACTCAAACTTCTATCTTCAAGAATTGCAAGAAAATTATATTTTAAGAAAATCACTTTTATAACTCTTGTAAGAGAATTAAATCTTACTAAACTGAGTAAACTGGGCAAAAATCATGAAATTAAGAAAAAAGAAAAAAATTTTAATGGGTAACAGAATGAAATAAACAAATAAAAACAATTGGAGGAAGAGCAATAAAGCTACAGTTTATTCCTGTACTATAAGTGGAAATATTTCCAAGAAGCATTCCACTGCCCCCTTAAAAGACCTATACTGAGGGAAAGTACCACAGAGTTTTATATTATTCTTTTTTAGTATATTTGACAGGGTCAGCTTTTGAGTCTAAAATACTTGTTTTCAAATTTTCAAGCCCTGATTAAGAACAGGACTGAGTAAGTTCTAATTAAAGACATTCTTCGATTAAAGAGATCCTTTCCCAATTTGTATGTCTGTCAAGGCATTACACTGGACACTTTAGCTTACAATTTTGTCAATTATACTTCAGTAAAGCTGGGGGTTGGGAGGAGAGTCTGAAAAGGAAGCCAAGGAGGTAAGTTTAGCAAAAATCTGTGACAGAGAGCCTGCTAGAGCAGTCCAGAAGGACACCAGGCCCACAGGCAAATCTGCTCATAAAGACCCAGGAACCAGACTTACAAGGACAAAGAGGCACTTCTTTACCACCTTGTGTGCGTCTTTTTGGACGCTGAGTTGCTTTCAGTACTTACCACTGGCTACAAACTCTAATGTGGTTAAATTATTCTGGATACTGTGGTTAAGTAATTGCTGTGGTCTTGGGAGCTAGATGCTTTTTTTTTTTTAATTACTTCTGGTTTTCTGAACGTTTTCTACCTCAGGTAATCGACATTACGTTGGAATGGACCACTGTGACTACTGCGTGGTGTTAGAAGGCCCTGGGTGACTTTCTGTCCCCAAAAGAAAGTTTCCTTTTTCTCTTCAAACCACTTATTTGATTATACTTTTATAGGCTAGGTATTACTATAATACCCAGGAATTTCTCCTAACTGGAATTAGAGTGAATAGCAGGCTGGAGCGCGAGCACACACTCAGTCAGCCAACCTGGCACTAGACGGCACATGCAAACATGGACGTCACGCCGTTTGTGTCATTCCTACCCAGTATTTGCTGAGACTGATTTACCTTCTGTCCAAACGGCGAAAAAAAAGTACACAAGTTTGACCATGAGCAGTCATTTAAGGCAATCAGACAGTCATAAACACATGCAAATTGTCCTTACTCTTCAATTTTTAACACCACTAACCTTTATAACTCTATGATTTTATCTACCTGTTTTCCAACAGAAGAAATGAATTCAATTAGCAATGGCTCTGAGAAAGCCAAAGTGACAAGTAAATTAAAATAATCAAACAGCTAAAACAACAGTTTTTCTAGATATGATGTTTTTTTCATTGCTTGCTTGATTTTCAATATCCATGCTCTTGTCCTTTACTTTAGCATATATTCACATAAAACTTTGAGAATTATTTTTAGCATTTTATAACCTTCCATGAAGTAAGTATAAATATCTTAAGATAAATGGGCTTCTCTGGTAGCTCAGTGGTAAAGAGCTAATGTAGGAGACATGGGTTTGATCTCAAGGTTGAGAAGATACCCTGGAGAGGGAAATGGCAGCCCACTCCAGTATTCTTGCCTGGGAAATTCCATGGACAGAGGAGCCTGGTGGGCTATACAGTCCAAGGCATTGCGAAGGGTCAGACATGACTTAGCAACTAAACAACTACTTCTTAAGAAATAAGAAAAGCAAAGATTATGAAATTATCATTATGATGTGAAATTTACAATACTGATGGGGAAAAAGATATAAAAATACATACATTTGTTTAAAGTAAAAGTTAATACAGGCTAAAATTCTGAAAAAGCATTTAAATAACCTACAAGTATTCACTACTGTAGGTATTAACACCCAATCAACAAGTATTTGCTGAGGGCCTTGAATGTGACAGGCACTATTCTACCTGCTGAGGATACATCGATGAACAAAACAGGTTTAAAAAAAATGAGTAGAGTTTGCATTCCAATGAGGAAAGGATACAACAAACAATATACATGATAAATTACTAAGTAAATGGCTTATATGATAAAAAAATGACAAAGGAAAAAAGAAAGCATAGAACAGAATGAGGAAATGGGACATGTGGGACACCAGAAGGGAGACAGTAAATATCAAAGTGGACATTTATTAGTTTCTGACATGTGAAAGAAATGGCTTTTAAGAAATAGGAAAGAGAAAAAAATCAGAAAACTAGGTAAAAACCAAAACCCACCTAGGAAAGCTCCTCTAGAGTTATGAGAGCATGAGATATAGAACTATGCCTCTGAGGAAGTTTATGAAAATGGCCTCATATCTGTATGAATTTCTTCTAACAATTCACAGAGCAATTTCTCTCACGTATACTGCATTCTGAAGAAGCAAATAGCCCTGTATTCAAACTCTAATGCACAACAGCATAAAGCAACAGATTATAAGCACTCTTTATTTCAGGACAAAAAAGAGAATGAATGAGAAGCATACCAATCTCTGCATGTTAGGTCAGGGAAGGACCTAAAAGATTGAGTCCATCTTTTCTAAAGAGAGGGAAAATAAAGGTCAGAGAGGTCAAATAATCATCTCAGGGTCACAAATCCACTTACAGGTTATTTCACCCAAAATTCTTTTTCTGCAATACCATGTTAAATGTATAAAAACTGTAACAAATTAGACAACTTACCCTTCAATGCTCATTAATCAAAGATTATGATTAACAAAAATGATATAAAGGAAACTTAGTTCAATTACTTTATAAAACTGATTTTTTGAAGCTTTTAGAGAGATATGTAGTAACTTCAAGCAAGTTATTTTTAGTCCCTTAGGCTCTCAAAACATTAAATCACACAAGGATTTAACTATCTTATTATTGCTGAAATTTAACAGTAAAAATTAACTTTCTATAAGATTGGATATAGACACAGCTTAATAACAAATTTCACCCAAATTTTCAAGCATATTTCATGGACTGGGTATCAGAGATTTAAGAAAGTTAAAGAGATTTTGCCTATGGCATTAGCCATAGTAAACTTGAGAATTACATGCTGTAAGATGGTCACTTAAAGATAAGAGAATTTTGCACTATACAGATATTAAAATAACTAGCAAAATGTGGCATACTATTTCTAGCATCTCCCTAATTGATGTTGCCCATAAAAATAGTAATCTGTAGTTAAATAAATTTATGAAATAACTTGTATTTTATTCTTTTCTAGATTTGCAATGCATGTTCCTATTTTAGATACTCTGAAGAGTTCTGGAGGAAAGAAACTTCTGGTTTTTAATGTATTTACTGTGTATGTAATCATTTTTCTAAGCCCACTTAGTAATAAAGCATTGAAAATCAATTTAGGCAACACTGACATAAGCAGAAAGAATCTAATATGACTTAAGAACTTTAGTGATGGGATCCAAATATGCTGCAGGCTAAGGTGCTAGAACTTCAAGGCTGCTCAATTTCAAACAAGGAATTGATGGTGCTGATAATAACAAGTAGTTGGTTTCTCTGATTTAATCCCTTATTTGACAGATGCTCATTGTGGTTCTCTACATTAGGCACTGTGTGGTACACAACTGTGGTGCTGGAGAAGACTCTTGAGAGTCCCTTGGGCTGCAAGGATTTCAAACCAGTCAATCCTAAAGGAAATCAACCCTGAATATTCATTGGAAGGATTGTTGCTGAAGCTCCAATACTTTGGTTACCTAAGGCGAAGAGCCGACTGGAAAAAACATTGATGCTGGGAAAGATCCAGCAAAAGGAGAACGGGCCGGCAGAGGATGAGGTGCTTAGATATAATCACCAACTCAATGGACGACAGGGGAGGACAGAGGAGCCTGGTGTGCTACAGTTCATGAGGTCACAAAGATTAGGACATGACTTAGCGACTGAATAACAACAACATTAGGCACTGAAATTTACACTAGCTGAGAATTTTTAAAGTTACCACAAACTAAGGATTTCTCTGTAGCTATGGTAAGGAGCCACCAGAATCAGATTAAAACTCATCGGATCACCTAACAGTGGCAGGTCCTCACTTCTGAAAGTCAATTAGGAATAGACTTAACTTGCCTTTAATGTGCCAACCAATGCATATCAGTCTCATCTGAGCAACCTCGTCTACAGATGACGTCAGCCTCCAGAACAACACTGATCCCTGAACTCCGTGCGTCCCCAAAACTCTACATAAGGTCAGTCATCTTCCCTGCTGTGGCACTGTGCTGGACCAGCATATATACCTCTCTCCTCTGGTCATAAAAATAAATCTAGTTTTCTCTATTTCAGATACTGAATTTGAACAATGGTCTCATAACACTATCACACAGTGTTGAGAAAGACTGCTTTCATGACCATGTGAGCCTAACCCCTTATGCTCTCTTTTTTCCTCCTTTTTATTTGGAAAGATTTCAAGTCAACAGCAAAATTGAAATGAAAGTTCAATGGATACCTAAAAATCCTTCAGCTAGTAGTATCACTGTTAACACATTAGCACATTTGCTTTCTCACACATGGTTATACAAATGCACACAAATGCACATTACACACTATACACATACGTACTTGAATCTATTTTTCTTTGAACAGTAAACACCTCCTGAGTGCTTTACCTGTGCCTGACATGAATTATGCCATTTAAGCCTCTTAAAGATGCAACAACCCCGTATCACTATGCCAGTCCCTTCCCATCTTGGAGAGACGTTTCTTACAGTAAGTGAGGTTCTATTTGCTCACTTCCATACACTGGGCTTACTTTTGCAATCAAGACCTAGATAAAATATCCAATCTATCTTTTACATAACAGATTTTTCAAAAATATGACAAAAGTTTACTTAAAATTTTTTTCAGGTAAGTAGAATTTTTTAATAGTTTGAGATATCATTTTTATACCATAAAATTCACATATAAAGTGTACGATTCAATGATTTTTAGTAAATCTGCAGAGTTGTACTACCATCACCATAATTCAGTCTTAGAACATTTGCATCATTCCAAAAAGATGCTTCCTGATGAATTACAGCTAGTCCCCACTCCCATCCCTGGCCCCAGGCAACCACTAATCTACCCAAAGAAACCTTGCACCTCCCTCTACTGTTCTTCAAGGTTAAGGATTCCCCATTTCTTATCATTTAGGTCTCTACTTAAGGGTCATATCCTTGGAAAGACTTTTCCCAATTACCATCACTTCCAATCCTCACTTGAATCAGAGCAATTAGGCATTTATGTGACTGATACACGGAGGTCCTATCCACGATGATTTCATCTGATGAAAAGGTTCCAAAATTTTTAAATAAACAAAAGGAATGAAAACCTCTAAGTTAAGTGTTTAACAAGTTATAAGCCAAATATTAAGTCCTGTAATCTAAAAGATATCCTGAGACAAAAGATTCACTAAAGAACCCCTTGTGAGCCAGCAAGAATTGAACCAACTATCAAGCTGCCTTTGTCTGGACTATAATTCTCCATCTTATCCATAAGAACATCTTCTTGAAATTTTGTACTCTACTGCCATGGCATTACTCTATCAGGAAGGGAAATTATTTTTACTCCAGTATGAAATGTTAATTCATGTAGGTTCCTACTCATTACAGATCCCAGAATTTTATTGAGATTGATGTCAAATTCACTAGGGTGTAATGACTAGAAATCTCCCTTCCCCCCTCATATTTTTAAATGAAGCAAACTTGTGCCAAAATTATAACTTAATTACACTTCCTTAAATAGCATTCTAGAAAAACCACCTGGTAATAATTAATACCACTGTTGTAAATAATCTCACTCCTAATGTACTTTTATTTCCAGGATTTAATTTATCGTCCCAAACAATAGCTTCAGTCTCATATACTATAATACTGACTAAATAAATCCGTAAATTAAAAATATGGAAAACAGTACAAAATTGTTATATTACCAATTAAGCAACTCAGAAATTAATTGTGCAAATATTCATGACTGCCAACAGGAAAATACATAATATATTCCAGTTGCAGTGCATAATACATTCCATTTGCTCCCTCACAAAGGGCTTCAGTTTCAATCAGGAAGTGTACAAGACAATTGTCTTTCTTGAATATGTAAACTGGCCAATGATCAGTCACTTTTGTTCTGACAAAACTAAGAAAAAATTTATCTCTACTTTCCACGATTTTCCTCAAATCAAAATCAAACTTAGTATGCCCAGAAAAAACATATTTTAAGTCTGTTTTCAAGAATATGGATAAAAAAGTGATAGTGAAAAATGTCAAGACAATTATATATAACAATTCTAGCAGGAATAAATGTATAGGATATAATAAATGATCTTCTGGCTTCACCTTAACATTTGGCATGTATAAAGAAGATCCTTTTTTATAGATATTTACACACATTATCAGTGAAAGTTGTTATTCTTTAAATAAATAACATTATGAAAATCTTAGTCCATATTTCTAGTAGCTTACAACAAATAATGTGCAGTCTTCTAAATGTGCTAAAAATATTAATGAAAAAGTACATCATGTACCAGCTACCAGCTGATATATTATTAAGTATCTTCACAAGGAGTAGTTCCGTAAAAGCAAATAAAAATAGTTAAGGCTTCTCTGATGCCTCAGAAGGTAAAGAATCTGCCTGCAATGCAGAAGACCTAGGTTCAGTCCCTGGGTTGGAAAGATCCCTTGGAGAAGGTTATGGCAACCCACTCCAGTACTCTTGCCTGGAGAATCCTATGGACAGAGGTGCCCAGCAGGTTACAGTCATGGGGTCACAAAAAGTCAGACACAACTGAGCGACTAACACACACAGACACACAATAACAATATCAATAAAATACAACTTAACACCTAGGGTTAGAACCATCACAGAATCCCACAACTTTAAAACTCTTTGCTTTGTATATAAAAACCTTTGAAACGTGACTCTGCCTTTTGTTCTGGCCTTACTTCCAGCCATGCATTCTTTGTTCCCATGTGATATATCAAAACTATTTGAAGACAGCTGACCATACAATGAGCGTCACATCTTCTGGCCTCTGATTCTTCTTTCATTAAAATAATTATTCCAGAATGTAGTTCAAGGGGTACCATCCTTGGAAAGTTCTTCCTAATCCCCATGTAATTTAGGTGCTTCTCTGTGGTATATTGCATTGGTAGCCCTACCTTTACCACACACTATATCCATTCCCATTGCAAGAAACTTCAAGTACTTTTATACTATAACTCTGAGCTCAATCACGTTGTATGCTTTGGCCAATAGGATGTTAGCCACCAGAAGTTAAGGAGCATTAAACATTTCAAGTTGTGCTCTTTGTACTCTGCCAGTGCTATGAACATGTACCCAGGCTAGTTAGTGTGCTGGCAGATTAGAGACACAGGGAGCAGAGCTGAGTCAGTCCAGGTCTCCCAGCAGAGGCACCTAAGACCAGTGAGATGGCAGGAACCAGTCAAGACTGGGCGAGCTGCAGAATCTACTGTCCGAGACATAAACATGTGTGCTGAGGTTTTACAACTGACGTACTATGGCTTTTCGTCATGCAGCACTACTGTGGCAGTAAATAACAGGTCCACCCTCCTAAATGCTGCCACAGCTCTTATCATAGCACATATGATATCACACGTTCATAGTGACTCACTTACCTTTCTCCTCTAGACTTTAGAGGAGAGTAAGTCTTAGTTAAATCTGTATTCTCAGTACCTAACACAATGCCAGATGCATGTGGACATGAAATACCAGTTTGGGAAAATATGGGGGGAAAAGCAAAGTAAAAGGAGGCAAGCAAAAAGGAAGGAAGAGAGGGTAAGAAGGAGAAAGAAATAATCAAAAGGATTATTGTGTTGAAGAGGAAAAGCTTCTTATGGAAAAGCATAGAGGTAATGAAGAAGGACAGCTGTTGAGATAGGGTTTACCTCCCATCTGATTACACTGGGATCTCAGATTCCCAAAAATCTTCTTCTCCATTCTCCACACTAAACACTGGTCAGTTCAGTTCAGTTCAGTTCAGTCACTCAGTCATGTCTGACTCTTTGTGTCCCCATGGACTGCAGCACACCAGACTTCCCTGTCCATCACGAACTCCCGGAGACTACTCAAACTCATGTCCATTGAGCCAGTGATGCCATCCAATCATCTCATCCTCTGTCATCCCCTTTTCCTCCCACCTTCAATCATTCCCAACATCAGGGTCTCTTCAAATGAGTCAGTTCTTTGCATCAGGTGGCCAAACTATTGGAGTTTCAACTTCAGCATCAGTCCTTCAAATGAATATTCAGGACTGATCTCCTTTAGGATTGACCGATTCGATCTCCTTGCTGTCCAAGGGACTCTCAAGAGTCTTCTCCAACACCACAGTTCAAAAGCATCTATTCTTCGGTGCTCAGTTTTCTTTATAGTCCAACTCTCACATCCATACATGACCACTGGAAAAAACCAAAGCTTTGACTAAAAGACCTTTGTTGGCAAAGTAATGTCTCCTCTGCTTTTTGATATGTTGTCTAGGTTGGTCATAACTTTTCTTCCAAGGAGCAAGCGTCTTTTAATTTCATGGCTGCAGTCACCATCTGCAGTGATTTTGGAGCCCAAGAAAATAAAGTCTGTCACTGTTTCCACTGTTTCCCCATCTATTTGCCATGAAGTGATAGGACCAGATGTCATGATTTTAATTTTCTAAATATTGAGCTTTAAGCCAACTCTTTCACTCTCCTCTTTCACTTTCGTCAAGAGGCTCTTTAGTTCTTATTTGCTGGTAGAGCAGATCAAAACTGGAAGGCACATAGGTAGCTCCCTCTTAGATGAAATAACTACAATTCATGTGACTTGTGAATATGATATTGGCAGGAAAGAGCCAATAACTGTAGTATTCTGGCCAAGAGCGTGGAGTGGTTTTACATATGTAGTAAAAGGGCAGAGAATCAAAGGGTGTATGTTTGAAATCTTAACGTTTTCACATGTAGACGTAGTAGGCAGAACCGCAAAGATGCCAAAGGAAAAGGGCCCCCACTTTTCATTTTCTCCTGTAAACCCACATACTACGACTTCCACACCTTTGTCTCTAGGTTTGGTTGTACTCCCTCAACTTGCCACCACTTTTTATCACCTGTTTAATACCATTGTATCTTTTAAGGTCTTGATCAAATGTTTCCCCTTCTATGAAATTATTTCTAACACCTACCCAAGGAACAACTAATTATACTCTTTGAATTTATACATGCCTATTTATAGCATAAGAACATTATACTAGTGGTAATGGCAAGATAATGGAGACTTGATCTTTCTCATCAGTATGAAATGAAAGAGCATATACTGGAAACTCAATAATGTTTACTGAATAAATTAGCACAAAGAAAAAACATTAAAAATTGCATTATAGTTGGTATGCTTTGAGAAATAGGTAAAAATTATTCAAAAAAGTGTTCAGTTCAGTTCAGTTCAGTTGTTGTCGTGTCTGACTCTTTGCGACCCCATGAATCGAGCACGCTAGACCTCCCTGTCCATCGCCAACTCCCAGAGTTCACTCAGACTCACGTCCATCGAGTCAGTGATGCCATCCAGCCATCTCATCCTCTGTCATCCCCTTCTCCTCCTGCCCCCAATCCCTCCCAGCATCAGAGTCTTTTCCAATGAGTCAACTCTTCGCGTGAGGCGGCCAAAGTACTGGAGTGTCAGCTTTAGCATCATTCCTTCCAAAGAAATCCCAGGGCTGATCTCCTTCAGAATGGACTGGTTGGATCTCCTTGCAGTCCAAGGGACTCTCAAGAGTCTTCTCCAACACCACAGTTCAAAAGCATCAATTCTTCGGAAACTCAGCGTTCTTCACAGTCCCAACTCTCACATCCATACATGACCACTGGAAAAACCATAGCCTTGATTAGATAGACCTTTGTTGGCAAAGTAATGTCTCTGCTTTTCAATATGTTATCTAGGTTGGTCATAACTTTTCTTCCAAGGAGTAAGCGTCTTTTAATTTTCTCACAGCAACAGATACAAAAAAGAAAAAAATCAATGCATCTGAAAGGACATAAGATTTATAATTACCATAATAATAGAAATGAGGAAAAGAACAGTGAAAGGTATTTATAATACATACTGAGGATTTACTATTTGTTAGACATTATTAAGGGCTTTCTAGTGGCTCAGTGGTAAAGAATCCACCTGCAATACAGGAAACTCAGGTTAGATCTCTGGGTTGGGATGATGCCCTGGAGAAGGAAATGGCAACCTACTTCAGTATTCTTGTTTCAGGCTTCTCTGGTGGCTCAGATGCTAAAGAATCCACTTGCAATATGGAAGACCTGGGTTCAATCCCTGGGTTGGGAAGAATCCCTGGAGAAGGGTACGGCTACCCACTCCAATATTCTTGCCTGGAGAATTCCATGGACAGAGGAGTCTGGCAGGCTACAGTCCATGGGGTCACAAAGAGCCAAGACACGACTGAGCTACTTTCACTTCAGACACTACTGAACTGACTTATATGTCAAAAAGGCCCATGGAGTAGGTACTATTATTTATATTTCTATACTTTTAGAATTTAACTAGGTTATCCAAGGTCACACATTTAATGTATGACAAAAATAGGATTCCAATTCTTACCAGTCTAACTGCAAACTTTAAAAATCAACCCATGGACCGTAACACTATCTTTCACAGGAACTGAAGGGACCTCATATGTCATTTATTTAGGGCTTCTATAACAATAAAAAACAAAATAAATAATTTTAGATGATGTAAGCATATACCCAATTAGGGTGCTTGAAGTAGGTTGCTGGATGACATGTACATAAATTATGAATGACTTTTTTGATAATTAAGTGTGGAACATGCACAAAAATAAACAAATATATAAAAGGCTGTAACAGTAGTCAGTTTAGAGGATTAAGAGGAAAAATGGAAAACTGGAACATCAAATGCTTTTTATATCAAGATCAAGAAAAAGAAATCTAGAGGATGATTAAAAACAAACATACAAACAAACTTCTAAGTCAAATGCAAACCAATGTCTTTTTATTTTTATTTTTATTTTTAAACTTTACATAATTGTATTAGTTTTGCCAAATATCAAAATGAATCCGCCACAGGTATACATGTGTTCCCCATTCTGAACCCTCCTCCCTCCTCCCTCCCCATACCATCCCTCTGGGTCGTCCCAGTGCACTAGCCCCAAGCATCCAGTATGGTGCATCGAACCTGGACTGGCAACTCGTTTCATACATGATATTTTACATGTTTCAATGCCATTCTCCCAAATCTTCCCACCCTCTCCCTCTCCCACAGAGTCCATAAGACTGTTCTCAAACCAATGGCTTTCTATTCAAATTGTTTATGACATGAAATTCATCTTTTACATCTCAAGATATTATAGTGAATATTGTGACTGCATAACTAAGAAAATCCATGGCCACCTTTATGCATAAATCACGAACATATAAATCACCAGAGTTCTGGAACAAAGTTTAGAAGTCATTGTACCAATTAATGCAACATTTTCCCAAGGCTAAAACCTGATGAAAATTACGATTTAATACAGAAATACTAAAACAGTAAGAGTAAGGTTAATTTCATCATACTAGATTTGTCATAATAAAATTACAGAGAATAAAAGTGATATTTAGAACAGAATGATTAATTCAGTTTGGTTCAGTTGCTCAGTTGTGTCCAACTCTTTGTGACCCCATGAATCACAGCACGCCAGGCCTCCCTGTCCATCACAAACTCCCGGGGTTCACTCAAACTCATGTCCATCGAGTCGGTGATGCCATCCAGCCATCTCATCCTCTGTTGTCCCCTTTTCCTCCTGCCCCCAATTAATTAGGTATATAATTATTATTATACTCACAGTGAAATTTTCCTTGAAGCTTAAAGATATTCAGTTCAGTCGCTCAGTTGTGTCCGACTCTTTGTGATCCCATTGACGGCAGCACACCAGGCTCCCCTGTCCATCACCAACTCCCAGAGCCTATTCAAACTCATATCCATTGAGTTGGTGATGCCACCCAACCATCTCATGCTCTGTCGTCCCCTTTTCCTCCTGCCTTCAATCTTTCCCAACCTCAGGGTCTTTTCCAATGAGTCAGTTCTTTGCATCAGGTGGCCAAAGTATTGGAGTTTCAGCTTCAGCATCGGTCCTTCAAATGAATATTCAGGACTGATTTCCTTTTGGATGGATGGGTTGGATCTCCTTGCAGTCCATGAGATGCTCAAGAATATTCTCCAACATCACAGTTCAAAAGCATCAATTCTTTGGTGCTCAGCTTTCTTTATAGTTCAACTTTCACATCCATACATAGTTCCCCCCATCAGATCTTACAACATGCTCTCTTTGTAATCAGATCAGATCAGAACAGTTGCTCAGTCGTGTCTGACTCTTTGCGACCCCATGAATTGCAGCACGCCAGGCCTCCCCGTCCATCACCAACTCCTGGATTTCACTCAGACTCATGTCCATCGAGTCAGTGATGCCATCCAGCCATCTCATCCTCTGTCGTCCCCTTCTCCTCCTGCCCCCAATCCCTCCCAGCATCAGAGTCTTTTCCAATGAGTCAACTCTTCACATGAGGTGGCCAAAGTACTGGAGTTTCAGCCCCAGCATCATTTCTTCCAAACAAATCCCAGGGCTGATCTCCTTCAGAATGGACTGGTTGGATCTCCTTGCAGTCCAAGGGACTCACAAGAGTCTTCTCCAACACCACAGTTCAAAAGCATCAATTATTTGGCGCTCAGCCTTCTTCACAGTCCAACTCTCACATCCCTACATGACCACAGGAAAAACCATAGCCTTGACTAGACGAACCTTTATTGGCAAAGTAATGTCTCTGCTTTTGAATATGCTATCTAGGTTGGTCATAACTTTCCTTCCAAGGAGTAAGTGTCTTTTAATTTCATGGCTGCAGTCATCATCTGTAGTGATTTTGGAGCCCAGAAAAATAAAGTCTGGCACTGTTTTCACTGCTTCCCCATCTATTTCCCATGAAGTGATGGGACCGGATGCCATGATCTTAGTTTTCTGAATGTTGAGCTTTAAGCCAACTTTTTCACTCTCCACTTTCACTTTCATCTTTCCACTTTCATCAAGAGGCTTTTGAGTTCCTCTTCACTTTCTGCCATAAGGGTGGTATCATCTGCATGTCTGAGGTTCTTGATATTTCTCCCAGCAATCTTGATTCCAGCTTGTGTTTCTTCCAGTCCAGCGTTTCTCATGATGTACTCTGCACAGAAGTAAAATAAACAGGGTGACAATATACAGCCTTGACGAACTCCTTTTCCTATTTGGAACCAGTCTGTTGTTCCATGTTCAGTTCTAACTGTTGCTTCCTGACCTGCATACAAATTTCTCAAGAAGCAGATCAGGTGGCCTGGTATTCCCATCTCTTTCAGAATTTTCCACAGTTTATTGTGATCCACACAGTCAAAGGCTTTGGCATAGTCTGAAAACAACAAGTTACAAAGCCCTTGGTGAAATGGAAGGACCTCCTCTCCAGACAGTGGAAGGGTCCTGACCCATTATTAATTAGCAGTCGAGGATTTGCTTGTATTTTTCCACAGGACACAGATTCTCCAATTTAGATCCCAGACAGGCTGATTCACCATGTTGCAGTCCCCCAGACATCCGGTTCCCCCATTGCTTCGATCACAAAAGACGAGGGGCATTCCTCCACCCCTGCCGCCGTAGCACGGAACAGCCGCGCGTCAGGAGCTGCTGGCCGGACCAGCCTGGCTGCCGGGGTCCAGCACACAGTGCTCGCAGCCGGTCGCCCTGCCAGTGTCTGTCTGTGCTCGCTTGGCTGCCGCTGAGCGTGAGGCTGGTTCAGCAAGGGAGCAGGGGCGGCACCCGCCAGCAGGGGAGGCAAGATAAACATCAAGATCCCAGCAAGACTGACGAGGCTGCTGCAGCGCGAACTCCAACCAGAAAATAATTCTACTTATTCTGTTTTGGCTTGTCTACCCTCTCCTTATGTTTTTCTCTTTACCAACGATTCTGGAAATCTTAATGTACATATGACTTTCACTGGTGGACCCAGTGTAGTGACTTGTGAACAATGTATGCTCTCATCTTGTTTAAACCCTCAATATAACGTTTGGTCCTTTGTAGTGTTACAACGTCCACCTTATCTTATGATGTAACCACTTACTGATATGATAATTATGGTTTCGCTGTGTTACAACAACTACAAGATTTAATGTGACAACAGCGATTTGTGGGCTTACTTATTTTAGGAATATCAGCTTTAATAGCAGCAATCACTTCTTTTACTGTGGCAGCAATATCATTGACTCAACAAGTACATACTGCCCAATTTGTTGATACCATGTCTAAAAATGTTTCTGTAACTCTAGCAACCCAAGAAGCTATAGATAGGAAATTAGAGGTGAGAGTAGACACCTTAGAAGAGACAATAATGCATACTGAGACTGAGTTACAGGCTTTAAAAGTGAAAATGGCTCTGTCATGCCACGCTGATTACTGGTGGATATGCGTGACATCTTTGAAGGTAAATGAGACAGATTATGAATGGGAGAAAACTAAAAATCATACTTCAGGTGTTTGGAACAGCTCTGACATTGGCCTGGACCTAGGGAAACTTCATAATCAAATACAGACCTTGGAACACTCTCGACTGGATTTTACCGCCGCTGGAGCAGCTAATGACTTTTTTCACACCTTCTCTAACTTCATTTCACGAAAAAACATTGTCTAATATCTGTAGTTATGCTGCTGTTGGTGCTCTAATTTTGCTTCTCATAATCATTCTTCCTTGTATTGTCAGGATTCTTTTGCAGAACATTCAGAGGCTCGCGACTGAGCTGCATCTGGCTGTTTTAAGAAATAAAAAAGGGGGAGACGCCAGAAGCCAGCGTGAGGAACTCCGCCCATGGCAAAGGTAATGAGGAAGGAGGCTCGGCATACACAAAGGCGGGATCGAGCCTCAGGAGTCCCCCTGGAAATTCTCGAGCACCTACCCCCAAAACCAGAGTCTGCCTACTTTACTGCTTTGTGCTCTCACCTACACCTCTGACTTTATGGGGGCTGTCCCCCACCACCTCTGAAAAAGAACTAACTTACAGCTCCAGTTGATAAAGTTCCTGGGCATGACAAGAGTGTTTCAACCTACAAACTCCTTTGGAAGTCGTCTAGCCTGCCTGAACAGGTTCTTCTGGCCACATGTGATTGTTCACAGCCTCCCAACCGTGAGAGGCATGAGATGTTCTAAACTGTCTAAATACAGATTCCTTTGAGCAGTTAAAAGATTGATTAGAAATTGTATTGGTGAAGGGTTTTTCACTTGTTGGGCCAATGTTTGCTGCTAAGTTTCCATATCCCTTACCTACTGTGTCCCTGGCAGTGTATTGATTAATATAATTGGTATATAGGAATGTAAGTAGTAGCTTTAATGTTTGTAACCTTGGACCCTTGAGTTAATTCTTTTTCTTATTATAGCCCACCACACCTTTGCCCTATAGGAATGCAACTTTATCTAATGCTTTCAGAGGGTGGTGCCTGACTTTAGAATAATCATCTTTAGAGAAAAATAACTTTTCTGAAGAAAGGGTCATAAAATGTTAACAGGCCTCTTGGCTAGAAGATGATGTAAATCACCTAAACTTTTGCATATGATAAGTTTGCAGGAAGAAAGCCTGGCTTACCGCTGACTCTACCCCTTCCCCCATTATACCCTATGCACAACTTAAGGTATAAAAACTACTTTGGAAAATACAAGTGCGGGCCTTGTTCACTGAAACTTGGTCTCCCCATGTCGTTCTTTCTCTCACCTGCTGGCTGAATTCCCATCTGGAGCATGGAGGCTCGTCAAGCCTACTAATTATGCCTGGGCTTCTAAGATCTGACAGGGGAGGCCTTAGTGTCTCCTCTCCTTCAGGAGAACGGGAGGATGCCTGCGGCCTACGTAGGTGATATAAATTCCTTGCCTTGGAATTTTACTAGCTTTCCACGTAAACCAAGTTATTCAGCCTCTTTTCTCCACTGAATTTTCCTGCTGAGTTATCCTTATTCTATTACTCTTTATATCTCTAATTAATATTTAATTAAAGCTACTGTATCCAGTTCGCCGACGCCGTCCCCACTTCGAATTCCCTGGATCCACCAGGGCTGGACCCCGGCACATACACGACTACTGGAAAAACCATAGCTTTGATTATATGGACCTTTGTTGGCACAGTAATGTCTGCTTTTTAATATGCGGTCTAAATTGGTCATAGCTTTTCTTCCAAGAAGCAAGCGTCTTTTAATTTCATAGCTGCAGTCATCATC
This sequence comes from Bos mutus, assembly GCF_027580195.1. Taxonomy (NCBI): domain Eukaryota; kingdom Metazoa; phylum Chordata; class Mammalia; order Artiodactyla; family Bovidae; genus Bos; species Bos mutus. The sequence continues at coordinate 31,467,305 of NC_091639.1, read as the reverse complement.
TGCAGTGATTTTGGAGCCCAAGAGAATAAAGTCCGTTACTGTTTCCATTATTTCCCCATCTATTTGCCATGAAGTGATGGGACCAGATGCCATGATTTTAGTTTTCTGAATGTTGAGCTTTAAGCCAACTCTTTCACTCTCCTCTTTCACTTTCGTCAAGAGGCTCTTCAGTTTCTTTGCTTTCTGCCATAAGGGTGGTGTCATCTGCATATCTGAGGTTATTGATATTTCTCCCAGCAATCTTGATTCCAGCTTGTGCTTCATCCAACCCAGCATTTCGTATGATGTACTCTGCATATAAGTTAAATAAGCAGGGTGACAATATACAGCCTTGACGTACTCCTTTCCCTATTTGCAACCAGTCTGTTATACCACTCATGTAACAAACACAGAGAGTTTGACAAACAGAGTAATATCCCAAAAAACCTCAAACCATAAGAACTTGGCTTCCCCAAATAACTTGAGGTTCCCACAGAAGAATTCGCGCTTCTTTTGTCGTACACAAATTTCGTATCTCAAACGCCTTGGCAAATCTCTGCTTAGCCTTTACAGACAGAGTTCTTAGGCAACTCTGAGAGGGAAAAAGGGAAAGTGTTATGCTCTAGGGGCTCCCCAGTGACTCAGTGATACAGAATCCACCTGTAATGAAGAAGACACAGGAGACTCAGTTTGATTTCTGGGTCAAGAAGATCCCCTGGAGTAGGAAATGGCAACCCATTCCAGTATTATTGCCTAGAGAATCCCACGGACAGAGGAACCTGGTGAGCTACAGTCCATGAAGTCGCACAGAGGTCAGACAAAACTGAGTGACTGAGCACACACACGTGATGCTCTACGCCCTGGAGCCCAGAGGTTCCCAAGATTGAAACAAGTGTAACATCTGTCTCCCTCAGCAGTAATAAGGAATCAGAATATTGGATGACACAATCTAAATTCTCTCAGGTTCAGGAAGTTCCCCTCCACATTCAAAAGATAAAAGCTAAGAAATTATGGCTAGGTGATTGTCAAAATGTATTTCACATGTGGGTGACTCAAAATAATACTAAACATTTCAAATTAAATTCTTCATACTGTACTATTCAATTTTTCATTAAATTCAGGGAGCTTGTTTCTACTTAGGGATCTGTTCTTAAAACCTTAAGTGGAAAAAGTTAAGTGAAAAAGAGAGATTTCATTTTTTAAAGATGAAAGAGTGCCAGAGTACAAAAACACTATTTTCTGTATATATAAACTTTAAAAGGAAAATGCCAAATTAATCTGGTTACTCTTACTACATTTTCATATAGGTATATTCACTATATTTCACATCTTTATTATGCTGTTAAAATGCAATCGCCTACAACAATCTGTTCCAGATTGGGGTGAAAGATGGGAATTGGTGAGGAAGTAGCAAACGAACAAGGTTGTCTGTAGCACTTTTAGTAAATGTTACAGAAATAACATATAACAGAAAAAACCATGGTTCAATTTAGTATAACTACCTCAATTTTCTTAAACTGACATACACTTTACAGCTAAAGGTCTTACACATTTTCTCTCTAAAACACTTAATTTAAGAACAATTTGGCCACACTTCTGGGAAAAAAATATTTATATTTATAAAAATATGTATGTATTTAAATGTATAAAATACTGATATTTAAAATGTCTCTTTTTAATCTATTTGCTAAGAAAACAAAAAATTTCAAAAGGGCACTAAAAAAACCATCATTAATTTTATGCTGGCAACTAAACTTCCTCCTAATGTCCTAAGGCTAAATCACCACATAGATAATTAAAACAGCAAAGATAGAGGAGACAGTTGCTCTTATCCTCATAGAGGAGTTTTGCTTTTAATTTTTGTGAAAAAGAAACAAAATGGGTGTAATGTTGGAGAGGAGTCCCATCAAAAGGAGGTATTTTTCAAATTTAGACGAGCAGGAGCACTTCGTGCGTACTTTCTAAGTTTAAATCACATTGAATATTAAACTCCCAGATCCAGTCCACAGAATAACAATCATGAGAACTTCACTAAATTCTTTCATTTTGGATTGTGTACTGAAGACGAAAAGAGGAAATTTAAGGGCCTATATGTGCTCTTCTTTCAGCTTTATCATTAATATGTCGGAAGACCTGGTGTAAATTTATTTCTATCAGCAAAATATTCTAGGTATGCTACTTAGTTGTTCAACACACACACACACACACACACAGAAACATCTTTATTTACAGATAAATTTAATTGCTTAACAATATTCAATGAACTATAATCATTCTCCCACTAAAAGCAAAGAAATAAATGTGAATAACACTGAGTCCTTACGAACTCTAAAAATATATATAGCAACTGGCATATGAACATAAAAATATACAACTGTCCCTTTTAGTCAAACATAAAATTATTTTATCTTTTTCTTTCATATGTGAAATAGACTAATAAACTATTGAGAATAAAGCACTGGTAAACAGAGGGTCAGCGAAGTTTTTCTATATAAGGCCAGACTGTAAATATTTTCACCTTTGTGAGCCACGAGGTCCCTCTTGCAATTCCACAGCTGCCATTGTAGCATCAAAGCAGCCACCGACAATCCGGTCAAACTTAACAGTCATTAAAATTTGAATTTCACATAATTGTTAACATGTTACAAGATACTATTATTCTTCAGACTTTTTCCCAACGGTTTAAAAATGTAAACGGCATTCTTAGGTATACATGATATACAAAAACAAGCAGCTGCCAGCATGTGGCCCTCAGGCTTAGTCTGCCAACTCTTGTATAATCAAGTGCCAATACCAAATATTAATAATACATGATTCTAGAGTGACTCCAGTAGGTACTGACTATAATTGTTACTGGTGTTGAGAGAGGAGAAAGGAATACAATTGAACAATGAAGAAATACTCCTTTGAGTAAGAAGAACTTGAGCTAGGACTTGAGCTGATCTAATGGTGAGAATTCATTTACTGCAGCTCCAATCTAGTTTACATGTGTAAGAAAGCTGTTTCACTCTCTGGGGAAAAAAATCACTGTTTACTCAAAACATGCAGAAAACAACAAGCAATTAAGCACAATACTGTTCAAGCTGTATTTAGAGCTTACCAACTTTTAAAATATTGTACATTCACATTTAAAATGACAAAAAAACAAATGGTCAGGGGTTATCAAAAAAGATATGTGGAAAAAAAGAAAATTAAAAAGATATGTGTAGGTCCTCAATCCCAGCACCTCAGGATATGATCTTTCTTTGAAATAGGGTTTTTACAGAGGTGATGAAGTTAAAATAAGTTCACTAGGTAGGCCCTAATTCAGAATCCTTATAAAAGGGAAAAATCTGGACAGAGAGACAGATACACCGAGGGAAGACCATGTGAAGACATAGGGAAAAGAGCGCTGTGACCGGATTACTATGTCTGCATCCTAAGGCATGCCCAGGGCTGCGGGCAAACACCAGCAGCTACAAGGGACAAGGAGAGATCCTCCCTGAGAACCTCCAGAGAGAGTGCACGGTCTCATTGACACCTTAATTTTGGAGTTTTAGCCTCCAGAACTGTGGAACAATGAGCTTCTGTGCTTTTCAGCCCCCCAGTTTCTGATATTTGTTAAAGAAGCTCTACAAAACTAAAATACAAACATAACAAAGTATTAAGGACATTTTTCATTTTTTAAGACTATCATTACAGTACTCAAAACACATCATCACATAATGAACAAATAAAATATTAAGTCTGAAATAAAATAAATGCTGCATTAAAACTGTCATGTTAAAAGTAAATCGACTTTCTACTATACAGCACCTGGAACTAACAAGAAGGGAGTTTGGGGGAGAATGGATATATGTATATGTATGGCTGAGTCCCTTCACTGTTCACTTGAAACTATCACAACATTGTTAATCAGCTACACCCCAAACAAAATAAAAAGTTTAAAAAAAAATTAAATGGACTTTCTTTGCATGATGCAGATACCAAACAAGGCATTCCTTATTTTGTTTTTTACCTCAATACCTCAAACCAGATGTTCTTTGGCTAAGGTGGACAGCTAACAAGCAGACAGAAAATCAGAGTCATACTTATTTAGCTTGCTGCCTCCAGATGTCAGGTGAAAGCTTCCTGAATGAAGCAGCTGAGTAATTTAGCTGCTGCAATTAAGAGCCTTGGTGTCCTCAATGTCCAAATGGTATATTTCTCATTAGGCATGGGGTGCTCCTGAGTAATTAAAGAAATGACCACTAATACCACCTTCTTTTCAAATGGGGATAACATAAGCAACCAGGAAATTCATTTGGATCCAAGTCAATATTTCTCTTTTTCAAGATGGGGCTTCACATTAATGAATAAAAGGAAAAGGTTTTCCTCAAGCAAATAAAAGCATAGCTACCTTGCCCAGGAGCTCTTTCTTGCATAAGTTATGCTATAACATTTTCATTAAATGGTCCGTTACTGCTTTAAACATGAGCACCACCATACTTCTTTAGGAAAAAAATAATAATAATCAGGGTATTGTCTTGGATCAAGGCCACTCAGTAAAAATAAAGTCGGTCAGCAACATCAAGGCTACCACAGAGTTGTTAGACTGCCTTTTTGTTATTTAAGAGTGTACATTAATCATTTAACTTTGGCTTATACAATGTAGAATATTTTAAGAGTATTAATAAGAACTCAAATTATAAGATACCACTTATCATCTTCACCCTATGTTTTAACAGAACATCTCTGAAAATATGAGTTTATGAAGAATGTTAAAGAGAAAGCTGATGGATCTAGGCCAGATTTAGCTGTTAAAACTCCTCATTCTGTTTTTCCTTCTCAGGTTTCCCATTTATACCAACACTTTATGAGGAATCTTTTCTAATCTGTTTTCCCAATGTACTATTTTCTATAATGTGTAGAATTAAAACAATGTGGTAGGTTCTCTCCAAGCCATTAACCATGGTCCCAAGATTGTAATGACCTGTAATGTACTAAGATAAGAAAAACTTCTCAGGGCAAATATTAGAGTTGGGAAAATATATAGAAAGACCCTAGTGGTGGTAAATTGTAGAGGGATACAAATTCGGAGACACAGATTCTGTTTCTATTTAAAGTAGAAGTGAGAGTTTCTATAATCCATCAATAAAACTTATACTTGAGTTCAACAGGATTATCTTAAGATGTGGTCAGGGAGAACTCTACCCCGAGACTCAATGTCACAAACACAACTACATCAATACTCATCACAGGCCCATAACCCAAATCACCCACTCTCCTGAATAACACCATTCAGCCCTGAGGGGAAAACTTCTCCACATTTCTGAAAACAAAAGACTACTGCAACAGAATGCCACGCAAGTCTGTGGGTTGTGTTACTACTGACATGGGAAATGCACACTGCTCTGGGGAGTCAGGGAGATCAATTGGTAGAAATGCTGAAGTTCTCAAATCTTCTTAGACAGCGTGAATGCAAAAGATTCTGGCACTACAACATACTATTTTCACAAAGTGCCAAGGATTCATTTTCTCGCTTCTCTTCCTGTTCTGATTTGTGATTTTAGGTATATTTATGATGACACGTGGTACATGGGCCTTCATTTAAATTCTTACACTATGCCCTACACATTTTGGGGGGCAAGTTTGAACAAAACCTGAATCAGACACATGATGGTTCAAATAAGGTACAATTTCTATCTCATTTCTAGCACAAATTCACTGTCTGGTAAGTAAAAAGAATGAAGTATGTTTAGAAATTTGGGGTGAAAAACATTAAGAACTATTGACCCTAATTTATTCCAAAAAAAAAAGGATATCTTTCCTGTTTTTAAAGATTTCCAGTAAAAGGTAGTCCAAAGCTGTATTATTATTTATGATAAAGTTTTCATTTCTAGTTTATTTGTATTTCATCCATTTTAAAACATGTTTGAAAAAGCAGATTCGCACAGAATGTTGGCCAAATTTTCAAAGAGACCCAAACATGATCTCCCAAATATGATCTTACAAACTTTCTTAATGTCTCTGAAGTCAGATTTATGCATTTCAATGTCATTTAGGAGACCAAATTTAAATTTCTGGAATGCTTATCAAGCACAGTAACTGAAAACTTGAACTAAATTCACAAGTGTGCAAAGAAGTAAATATCCATTGGAAAAAAAATCCTGATTTACAGGGTGGCCCATTTAAAACAGTTCCTATTTAATAATGTGGCTGTGTACAGGGCCTCTTTTAAATGGGCCACCCTGTATGAAGCTTAAGTCCAAGATAAAAAATGTCCTCCCTTGAGAATTTTTAAAAACCAAAAACACTGTAGGTTTAGTGGTTATTTTTAAGGTTTTAGATGGTTTCTTTGGACTCCTTTAGAACTGAAAAAAGATGGATACACATTTTAAAAATGAAATGTTACAACCACACATCTGTAATGAGAACCAGTGCCAGTGGATATTTTTAAAGCAAATTAAAATGGTCAACTTTTTTTTTTTAACTTAGGCAAACAGCTGCTACACATACAGTGCACAGTAACTACTTTTCAGCAAAAGTTCAGAAGGAATTTCCTAATGAAGATTTATAGGATGTTCTGGGATTGATAATTAAAGGTTCCCAAAAAAAGATATGAATGACAGCATCAGAAATGTGAGGGTTAAGGGCACTGAGCACGCCTGTCCTCTAAGGGAAGGGCCTGGATAAAAAATGCACGGTAGTCGGCACAAAGGTAAATCAGGATGAAACAGACGTGGAACAAATTTGTACTGAATGCTTTTCTCTACTGAATTCAAAATGTTTCTGGGAATTCTACAGTGATTTCTAGTGTTTAAATACCTCTGTAATTTAATTTTGTCTCTTAAAAAGGGGAGAGAAGAAAGAAAAGGCTTGCCTGAAAAAAATTAGGTAAAAGAAGTTGTGGGCTCTAAAGATTCTGACTTCCATTCTGTACCTGATTTTAATAATGCTTTTCCCTCCAAATCAATAATAATAATAATAATAATAATAACAACCATGAAGCCTGCCATCATACTAAGTGCCAAGCACTCTTCCTACACACCTGACATCATTAAGTTATTTGATGCCTACAAGAATATCGTGCTATGAGGTTAATACTACTATCTCCGTTTACAGGTAATCTCACTAAGCAATTAAGTGATTTGCTCAGAGTCACACACACAGTAAAACTGCCTGTTATGACTCAGGTTCCAGGGTCAGTGTTAAGTATCAGGCTATTCTAGATCTTCAAAAAGAACAGAAGTTGCACAGTTCCTTGAAACTATCATTTTGGCAGAATCGTATTCTGAACATGACATACTATGCCTCCTTAGAAGGAAAGCAGCCACCACATTCAATTTCATTCTCAGAGGCAGCTCATTTATTCAACAAAGATTTAGTGAGCATCCTATTGTCACAAGTCATAGGGCAGAAAACAATGAATGAATGAAACAGGAACTCACCCTGATAATCATAAGAGTACTCAGGTTGTACCTAACTGGGACGAATGCTTAACCTTAAAGGCAGGTATCTATCGACAAGTCAGCAGATAATAAGGTGGATGCACGTTATCAGCTTTGCCATACATAATAAAGTACTACCCGATTATATTTATTCTCTTGGAAAGTTGACAAAGTCAACAGGAAGTAGAATAGGCAAAGTAAAGAAACACAAGAGTGAAAGCAATTCAACCCAAGTAAGCAAAAAACTGCAAGACAGAAAAGAAGACAGTGAAGTGGAGGACTGCAGCAAGAGAGAAACCACAGCAAGCACACAGAGAACCAGAGCGCTAAGAATCTCAAGAATCCTGAGGAACTGTGCAACCTCTGCTACAAGGTGTACACAGTGGTTCCCCGTTATAGTTTCAATTTACATTTTCCTGAAGATTAATGGTGTTCAGTAGTTTTCATGTGCTAATTGGCATGCCTTCCTTTGTACAATGACAAGTCTTTCGCCAATTTTTTATTAGTTTGCTTAATTTTTTTAATTGAAGTATGATAATTAGATACTCTGAATACAATTCCTTTGTCAGACAAAAGAACTGCAAGTCTACATCTCCTCTCAGTCAGTGGCCCACCTGTTCATTTTCTTCAGATTGTGTTTTCAACAGATCCAGCACAATTTGTTAAAAGGGTATCCTTTCATGGTTGAATTACCCTGGAATCTTTGCAGAAAGTCAACTGGCCATCTATGTGCCACTATTTCTGGACTCTCCATTCTGTACCACTGAGGTACATATCTATCTTTCTGCCACTACACACAGTCTGGATTACTCTAGCATTTCACTTTTTAGTGAGTCTAGAATTAGAGAGTGGAAGGCCGCCAACATTATTGTTTTCAAAAACTATCCTGGCTATCTTTTGCAGACATAGAAATTTTAGAATAGTCACGTCAATTTCTATTTGTAACAAAGCCAACTGTGATTTTGATTGAGATAACATTCAACTATAAATCAATTTGGGGAGAAGTGACAATAAATTGAAGGGGTGTAAGTCTTCATTACTTTGCCTTTTTTCGCTCAGAAATATTTTGTAATTGTAACTATATAAATCTGTCATATTTTGAATTTATTTCTATTGTATGATCTTAATGCTACTATAAATGGGCTATATTTTGAACTTTACTTTTAAAACCACTTTACTGAGATATGACTTATATTAAAAAATCTATACATATTTAATTCATTCAACTTGATGAACTAGAGATAAGTATATATCCATGTTAGGGAAACCATTCCCGCAATCTATGCCATAAACACACACATCATGTCTGAAAGTTTCCTCCAGTCTTTTTCTTACTTTTTTTGATGACAAGAACACATAAAACAAGTTCTATCCTTTTAGAAAAAATTTAAGCATACAATGCAGTATTATTAACTATAGGCACTATGCTCTATAGTAGATCTCTAAAAATTATTTTTATAATAAAAATTCTGTACTATTTGATAATACCTCCATGTTTTTCTCTCCTGCCAGTCCCTGGCAATCACTTTCAACTTTCTAGGTCTATGAGTCCAACTGTTCTAGATTCTTCATATAAGTAGTATAATGTAGTATTTGTCTTTCTGTGCCTGGATTATTTCACACAGCATAATGTCCTCCAGATTCAACCATATTGTTGCAAATGGAAGGATTTCCTTTATTTTTAAGACTGAATACTAGTATAACTGTATGTATGTCTTTATCCATTCATCCATCAATGGTCATTCAGATTGCTTTCACATTTTGGCTATTATAAACAATAAATTTCATTTACTGATTCTATGCTGCTTGGTTATAAAAATATATGAATTTTCATTTCTGAACTGTATACCCTGTGATCTTAATACATTCTTTTCTTAGTTTCCAGTAGTCTTTAAACTATTATTACAATCATTCTTTAGCATTTTCTATATATAAGATTATATAATTTGTGAATAAAAGCAATTTTACTTTCTTCTCAATTAGAATGTTTCTTTTATCTTCAGGTGCCTTCCTGTACTAAAACATTGAGTATTACATCAAATAGAAGTAGCAAGAGAAAAACATCATGCTTGTGCTCTTGATCCTACAGGGAAAATGTTCTAATATATTAACTATGATACATGCAGTTTTCATAGATAATCTTTATCAGTTTAAGCATATTTCCACTTATATTTTTTCTATATCAATTAAAATGATTATAGTTTTTACCATATGTAGTATTAATATAGAGAAATATACCAATATATTTTCTTAATGTTGCAACAAATATGCATTGCTGGGATAAATTCTTTATAGTCTTTACATATATATTGCTGGATTAGATATGCTGACATTTACCTAATAATCTTTGCATCTCATGTTCAGGAGAGACAGTAATTTCTAGTTTTCTTAACATATTTTGGTTTGGGTATCAGGATAATGGAGTAGGCAACAAAAACAATGCTAAAAGGCAAATTTATAGCTAAAAATACCTATACTAAAAACAAGAAAGAACTCAAATCAATAGCCTCCCTTTACAACTTCAGTAACTAGAAAAAGGACAAACTAAACCTCAAACCAGCAGAAAGAGGGAAATAATAATATTTAAAGCAGAGAATAATAAAACAGAGAACTCAAGGAGGGTTCCCTGGTGGCTCCATTTGCCAATGCAGGAGATGTGGGTTCGATCCCTGATCCTGGAAGATCTCACATGTTGTGGAGCAACTAAACCTGTGTGCCACAACTACTGAGCATATGCTCTAGAGCCCATGAGCCACCACTACTGAGTCACACGTGCCACAACGACTGAAGCCCACGTGCCCCAGAGCCCACGCTCCACAAGAGAAGCCACTGCAGTGAGAAGTCCACACACCGCAATAGAGAATAGGACCTGCTCCCATAACTACAAAAAAGCCCTGCAGCAATGAAGACTCAGCATTCCCAAAAATAAAATAAAAATTTTTAAAAAGTCAATGAAACCAAAAGTTGGTTCTTAAAAAAAGAGAAAAAAATCAAGAAAACTGAAAGCCCTGAAAGTAGACAGAAGAGAAAGAGAGAGAGAAAAGACCGAAATTACTAAAATCAAACGAAAAAAGTAGAGACACTGCTACAAATTCCAAAGAAATTACAGGGATTATAAGAAAGTACTAAGAATAGTATGCCAATAAATTGGGTAACATAAATGAAATGAAAAACTTCCTAAAAACATAAAACCTGTGCAGGGTAAATCATGATGAAAAAGAAAATGTGAATAGGCCTGTAACTAGTAAGGATATTGAAAATTAATCAAAAATCTTCCAACAAAGGAAAGTCCTAATGAGTTCTACCGAACATGTAAAGAACTAATGCTAAACCTTATCACAACTTTTCCAGAACTTTAAAGAAAAAGAAACACTTTTAACTTGTTTTATGAGGCCAGCATTATCCTGATAAAGACACTACAAAAAAAAGGAAACTACAGACCGATATCCCATATGAACATTGTTTGCAAAAATCTTCCTCCCCATAATAGAAGCAAACAGATTTCAGCAGCATATAAAGAATTATATGCATCATGTCCAAGTGGGATTTATTCCTGGAATACAATAAAGTTCAACAAAGAAAAATCAGTCAATGTAATATGCTATATTGACAGTATGAAAGGAAAAATAAAAACATATGACAATCTCAACTGACGCAAAAAGAAAAAAAGTACTTGACAAAAGTCACTAACAGGATAAAAACACTCAACATAATAAAATCCAATACAAAAAAAAACGCACAACAAGCATCATACTCAATGGTGAAAGACGGAAAGCATTTAATCAAAGACCAAGAATAAGGCAAGGATGTCACTTTCACCATTTCTATTCAACATAGTACTAGAAGTTCTAGTAAGAGCTACAAAGCAAGAAAAAGGCAGGAAAGGCATGCTAATTGGAAAGGAAGAAATAAAACTGTATTCTTTTTACAAATGGTATGAGTTTATATGTAGAAAACCCTAAAGAATTCAAAAAGATCCTGTTAGAACTAATAAATGAATTCAGTGAAGTAACAAGACACAAAGTCAGTGTACAAAAATCAGGTGCATTTCCGTATGTGTGTGTGTGTATGTGTGTGTGTGTGTGTGATTCTGTGTGTGTGTGTGTGTGTGTGTGTTTCCGTGTGTGTGTGTGTATATGTGTGTGTGTGTTAGCTGCTCAGTCATGTCTGACTCTTTGTGACCCCATTGAGTGTAGCCCGCCAGGCTCCTCTCTCCATTGAATTCTTCAGGTGAGAATACTGGAGAGGTAGTCACTTACTTCCCAAGGGGATCTTCCTGACTCAGGGATCAAACCTGGGCCTCCTAAGTTATAGGCAGATTCTTTACCATCTGAACCATGAGGGCATTTCTATACATAAAGAAAAATAATCTGAAAAGGAAATTATAAAATCATTTCCATTTATAACAGTCTCAAAAAGAATAAAATACTTAGGAATTATCTTAAGGAAGCAAATTAAAGACTTGCACAATGAAAACTCTCTTCTTGCCTGTTCACTTGATACCAGTCCCTGTATGCCAGCTGTTGCACTACACTACTATACTTTTCAAGGTACTGTACTATAAGATTTAAAATGTTTTTGTTTTTATGCATTATTATGTGAAAAGTATTATAAACTCACTACAGTATAGTACTATATAGCCAATTGTATTACTTTGGTACCTAGGCTAACTTTGTTGGAATTAGGAACAAATTGGACTTACGAACACCCTCTTAGAATGGAACTCATTACTTACTGTATTATTGAAATGTCAATAACACCTAAAATGACCTACTTTAAATACAATCCCTATAAAGTTCTAACGTTTTTACGCAGAAATAGAAAAACCCATTCTAAAAATTGTATGGAATCTCCAGAGGCCCTGAACCGTCAAAATAATCTTGAAAAAGAATAACAGGGGAGGACTCCTGATCTCAAAACTTACTGCAAAGCTACAGTAATCAAAGCAGTGTGGAACTAGCATAGGAAAAAACACATTAGACCAATGGAATAGACAATCTAGAAATAAACCCTCACATATACAGTAAATTCAATAAAGGTACCAAGACCACTCTATGGGGAAAGAGCAGTCTTTCAACAAGCGATACTGGAAAAGCTGGATATTCATATGGTAAAGCATTAAGGCAGATCCTTAAACTATATACAAAAAAATTAATTAAAAATGGTCAAGAACATAAGATTTAAAACAATGTACACCATTGGCAGATATGTAAAATGGAAAACACTATGGAAAACAGAATCATGTTCCTCAAAAAACTAAAAACAGAATTATTACATAATTGAGCAATTCCACTTCTGGGTATAATCCCAAAAAACTGAAAGCAGAGTCTCAAACAGATATCTGTAAGCCTATGTTCATAAAAGCATTATCCACGATAACTGAAATATAGAAACAAACCAACTGTTCATCTACAAATGAATGGATAAGTGAAATACGGTATATACGTACAATGGAATGCTATTTAACTTTTTAAAAAGGCAGGGAAATTCTATAGTAAGCTAACATGAATTAACTTTAAGGACATTATGCTAATGAAATAAGCCAGATGTAAAAAAGACAAATACTATAGATATTTTTATGAACAACTTAGTAGTCAAAATCCTCATAAACACAGAAGGTATAATGGTAGGTAGCAGGGTCGGGGGAGGGGAGAATGGAGCTGTCACTTTGTGGGTACAGAGTTACAGTTTTACAAAATGAAGAGAGTCATGTGGGTAGATGGTGGTGATGGTTACACAATAATGTGAATGTATTTAATACCACTGAACTGCATACTTAAAAATGGCTAAAATGGCAAACTTTACGTTATATGTATTTTACCATAGTAAAGATACACATACAGGAAAATAGGAGAAATGCAAAATACATACTTTCAGATATAAAGGCTATTTATTATAAAGATGTTGATTTTCATAAAGTTAATACATGAATTCAATATAATTTCAAACGCAAGCAAAATGTATACAACTACCATAGAAGACTTTGAAATAGATTAATGAGGAAAGGACTATCTTATACAAAAATACAGTATACTTAAAACAGTATAATATTCAGAAATATATAAATGTTTTGTAGTAACCTTTCATGGCATTAAACATCTCTCTCCTTTGCGGCACTTGTAACACTGGCAACTTTACATTTATTGAATGGCTATCTCAACTGCAAAGGTATTCCTACTTTGCAACATATCATCTGATACACAGTAGGTACTCAAGACCTATTTGCTCAGTGAATGAATGAATAAATAAATGAAAGGTAATGGAATACAACAATATCACCATGTGTATATAAGAACAATACATGTATCCTCAAATGAACGAGGCAAGAATGCACTATTCAATTAGTGGTACTGATGAACTGACTAGCAACTTGGGAGAAAAAAAGAGCTCATAACCATACATCATTTATAAAAATATTTTCAGATTGTTGGAAGATCTAAATGTCAAGATAAAACTATGGGCAAAGAACAAAGTCAAATACCATTCTTAACTCATTACTTTTTAACAATTGTAATTTAGCTAAACATACAGAATAAATATAATTCCCAAGAAGCAATGTGAAATAGAGAAGAACAAGTAAATTACAGCTTTAGTTAAGTATTATTTCATCGTAATTACAGTGACCAGACATTTCAGGCTGGTTGGAACAATGTTGGATTTATTTTCCAGTCCTAGGTACTGGCAATTTCAAATCTCCTCTAAAATTGGATCTCTGTATTCTATGGAAGCAGCCCAAACTGAGAGGTAGGAAGTTTTGCCTCTTCAGACTGTTTGCAAACCTCTCATTAACTGTGATACACAAACAGACTGTCAGATAATAGTAAGGCCTTTTTCATTTCTATTTTCCCATTCAAAATTGCTTCAAAAGATGACTTCAAATGGCTCCATGTCTGTCTCCATACTAAACAGGAACAAAAGCAGGAAAAAAGCCATAGAGCTCATCTACTTCAAATGTTTTCCCTAATGCCTGATAGCCTACTCCAAAGTCCAACCAAGGAAGGAAGTGACAGAACAGAACAGGACAGAAAAAGAACCCTCTTTTTTTCTTTTTTCTTTCTTACATTTCTCTTTGACCACTGGACCTTTCCTGAGACCAATGGACTTTATATATTACATTATTGGGAAAAAAGTGCTGATTGAAAATTGCTGTAATTCTACAAAAGACTTATCAGATTAGCATTTCGTCATTGGTGACTGTTCATGGGGGAAAAAGAAAACAAATCCAAATGTACTGGCACCCTATGCTTTGGAACACCCTGATACCTGATGCAAACAGCCAACTCATTGCAAAAGTCCCTGATGCTGGGAAAGATTGAGGGCAGAAGGAGAAGAGGGCATCAGGGGATGAGATGGTTGGATGACAGTACCAATGCAATGGACATGAACTTGGGCAAACTCTAGGAGATGGTGAGGGACAGGGAGGCCTGGTGTGCTGCAATCTATGGAGTTGCTAAGAGTCGGGCATGACAGGGCACCTGAGCAACAACAATGCACAGTGAATTATCTGAATTCACAAAAATAAACTTTAGGATGGAATTAAAATAATGCACCTGAATCCATACAAGTAAATTTAGGAAACAATTCCTTTCTTACAGGACTTCTGTTTGCTTTTCAAAATTATTCAACACTGCCTAGAGAAGTATCAGTCAAGAAATTAATAAAATTGTAGCAATAGAAACACTATAATTCAATCTTAAGAAAATATGAAAAAAAATGGTATGACTGTTATCATCTCTTTTCAAAAAAGAAAAGTAAGACTTAGAAACAGAAGTCTCATGAATAATAGAATGGTGAGGGGGAGCAGTCTCCTAAAAGTAAACACATACACACAGTTAGTGGTTATAATCTTCATCTGCTTACTTTCAGCCCCATTCTACTTCACTGCTCAGCCTGCAAGACTCGCTTAAACTGAGGAGGCAGTGCAGAAGTTCTAAACCTGAGGAACAAACGATTTGAAATAAATTCCGTTTTTTCTTGCTAATACTCCATATAACTTCTTCAGATCCTCAACCCAGATAGTCTCCTGCAGTCCTAACTTCAAAAAGTGTTTTGAAATGTAAATTAATAGTCTTTCCCTTCCCTAGTGGAAATTTTCTTCCAGTATAGAATATTCAGAGAGCAGGAGAGGATAGCCACACAAACCTGAATTTCTGATTATCTATCATATTTGAATCATTTTCAGTCTGAAAATGAACTGCACCATATACTTAGTTAAAATGCTAATGGGGATTCACTCCTGTAATGATAGGAGAGCAACAAGTCTTCTGCCATCTCCACCAACTATACAGCTTAACAGAAGTGTCAAAACAACCATTTCAGCATTCAGAAAATAAACCACAGGCTTACAACAGACTGAGAAGTGGCTGTTCATAAAAATCACTGCACTATGAGTAAGAAAAGCACAAGAAAAGCACAAGGTGATCTTCCTGAGGCTTCTGACAAGCTCTCAGCTCTGTATATGCAGTAATTCAACTAGGGCAAAACAAGGTAAGTAATTGGAAATTCAGCTGCTGCTATTGAAGAGGATCTAAAACATTGTCAGTGAAAATGGTGATCTTAGTGACACACGAAGGCCACTCTCCCCTAGTCAAGGTATTGTTGTTTTTCAGGTAATCAGTCAACAGACTGGCAGACAAGCAAGGAATTTAATAGGTAAGTCTGGGAGGTGAGACAGCCACAAGGGGCTGGATGAGATCAGTAAGTATCCTGCACTGCACAGCAGAGAGTGGAGGGGGGTAAGCCACTCATACATCTTTAGTAAACAGAACCTGAGGTAAGGCACAGAGGAGACACAAAAGAACCCAACAGAATGTAAGAGCCAGGAGAAACTTAAAAACGCAAGAACACTGAATGTACCCTCCAAACAACGCAAAGATCCAAAACTAGACAGGAAGCCTTACTAGCTCAAACTATTTGAGCACAATTTCTGACCAGGAGCTGACTGAAGAAGCAGCTACGTAGAAACAGAGGAAAACATTTAGGTAGCCAGGCTTAAAAATAAAGAGAGTTGGGGGAAAAAAGTTAAACAGAGATCAGTGGCCACACAGTTTGGGTGGAGATTGAAGAAGAAGCTACGTAGAAACAGAAGAAAACATTTAGGCAGCCAGGCTTAAAAATAAAGACAGTTGGGGGAAAAAAGTTAAACAGAGAGATCAGTGGCCACACAGTTTGGGTGGAGATTCAGTCTAAATAATTACCAGACACACAAGCAAAGAGAACAACAAATCTCAGGAGAAAACCCAGGTTATAAAACTGCTACGAAATATTATCTAAAATGTCCAGTATTCAACAAAAAGAAATTATAAGGCACACAAAGAAACAAGGAAGTATAACCTACTGACTCAGGAAAAAAAAAAAATCAATTGAAGCTACCTCTAAATGCTGGGTTTAAGAAATAAAGATTTCAAAGCACCTCTTTTAAATATAGTCACAGAACTAAACATGTTGTCACCATGTTTAAAGAAATAAAGAAAAGTATGACAACAATGATTTACTAACTAGAAATTATAAGAAAATATTACTTAATAAACAATGGAAATTCTGGTGCAGCTAAGTACAATAACCGAAATGAAGAATACACTAGAAGGATTCAATAGCAGATCTGAGCATTCAAAAGAAAAAAATGGGTGACTTTGAACTGGTCCTACATAAATTACCCATTCTGAAAAACAAAGATTGATAAAAAATTAACAGAACCTCAGAGAACATAAAGTATACTAGTACAAGCATTAAAAAGAGTACCAGAAGTTGTTAGAGAAAAAGAAAACAAAAATATCTAAAGAAATAATGGCTGAAAACAAAATTTGATGAAAAACATTAAGCAATACAACCAATCTCAACAAACTCCACACAGGATAAACCCAGAGATTCATAGCTATACATTTTGTATGTCAAAGACAGAGAAAATCTTAAAATACCAAAAGAGACATGACTAGTTCCATATGATATTAAGAGCTGATTTCTCATTAAAAACAAAAGAAACAAACAAAAAAAAATGATGCCAGAAAGCAATGGAATGCCATGTTGAAAGTTTTAAAAGAAAAAAAAATCAATCAAGAATTCTATAGCCAGTAAAACCATTTTTCATAAATAAATCTCTAGATAAACAAAAACTAAGAGAATGTGTTGCTACCAAATCTGTCTTATAAGAAATAATACAAGTAAAAAAGTGAAAAGGAAACCTACAGAATGCAAGAAAATACTTACAAACCATATATCACATAAGGGGTTAATATCCAGATATACTGATACAAAGAATGTGTACAATTCAAAAAAAAAAAAAACCCATGCTGGTTTTTATAAAGAACAAAGAAACTTAATAAATATTTTGCCCTAGAGAAGACACACAAATGGCCAACAGGTACACACCAAGATGCTTAACATTAGTAATGATCAAAGACTTGCAAATCAAAGCCATGAGATATCACCTCACACCTGTTAGAATGGCATCATCAAGTGGACAAGAGATAAAAAGTGTTGGCCAAAGTATACAGAAAGAAGAATCCTAGTGCACTGTTGGTGAGAATGTAAATTGGTACAGCCACCGTGGAATATAGTATAAAGATTCCTCCAAAGTCAAAACCAGAACCAGTACATGATCCATTAATCTCATGTTTAGATGTACATCCAAAGGAAATGAAGACAGGATCTTGAAGAGATATCTGTACTCCTGTGTTTACTCTTTATTATTCATAACAGACAAGACATGAAAAAAAACTGTCTTTTAATGGATGAATAAATGAAGATATAGTACATATATCACAAAGGAATATTATCCAGCTATGAGAAAGCAAGAAATCTTGTCATTTGTGGTTCTGGATGGGCCTTCAGAGTATTAGGCTAATGGAAGTAAGTTTGATGAAGAAAAACAAACATTACATATTATCAATATGTGGAATATTAGAAGGCCAAACTTATAAAAAATAGAGTAGAAGGTGATTCCCAGGGGCTTGGGTCTGAGAACTGGCAGGATGTTCTTTAAGCATATAGGGTAGGGGAACTGGGGCGATACTGTTTAAGGGTACAAACTTGCAATCAGTAGATAGCATCAAATGCACAGTATGTGATTACAGGCAACAGTATTGTATCATAGATATCAAACTTGCTAAGAAATTAGACCTTAATATTATTACTCACACACACAAAAAAACAATAATAATAATTATTCAAGGTGATAAGTGTTAGCTAACACTACAATGATAATCATATTCCCATGTATCAAAGCAAAAGACAGGGAGGAAAGATGCTCTCCAGTGAAAAGAGGGAAAAAGAACTTGAATCTTAACAGCAAATTAGGAACCTTGGCTAAGACAAGAGCTGGTGAAAAGCCTGCCAGAGCTTGTCTTAAAGTCTTAGAAAAGCCAGAAAATAACACGTCTTGAGGAACCTAGTACTTAAGGAGGGAAGGGGAAGGAGCAATGTTCTCAGGACGGTTCATGGTAACTGAGAACTGTAAGAACGGCTTCCATTTATTGAGTATTTACTCTGTGCCAGGTACAATTCTAAACACTTGACAATTACCACTTCCTTTAATCATCACAATAAGCCTACGAGGTAAATGCTATTATTCTTCTCATTTTACAGATCAAGACACTATGGCACTGAGAAGTTTGGTAAACTGCCTAAGGTCACCAGGCTAATCAGTGGCTGAGCCAGGAATCCATCCAAAGCAGTCTGGCTAGAGATCTGGTGCTCTTAACCACTACATTATATACTGCTAGGATATTTAAAAGACTTTGCCCTGGTTGTAGAAAAGAAAGGAATCAGAAGTTAAGTTAGACAATGAAAGATAAAGGCTGAAGTGAATTACTTACTGACAAGGAACCCAGGTGTTCAAGTTTTAAAATCCTAATTTACATTTGGCTACATGTTTGTTTCCTCTTTCCTTCATTTTAATTCCCTGCTGCTGCTGCTGCTAAGTCGCTTCAGTCGTGTCCGACTCTGTGCGACCCCATAGACGCCAGCCCACCAGGCTCCCCCATCCCTGGGATTCTCCAAGCAAGAACACTGGAGTGGGTTGCCATTTCCTTCTCCAATACATGAAAGTGAAAAGTGAAAGGGAAGTTGCTCAGTCGTGTCCGACTCTTAGCGACCCCATGGAGTACAGCTTACCAGGCTCCTCCGCCCATGGGATTTTCCAGGCAAGAGTACTGAGTGGGGTGCCATCGCCCTCTCCGTTTAATTCCCTAATACTCATCAAACATCTAGTATGTGCTAGACCCAAGAGATAACAAAAAATCAAAATCTCTGAAAACAAAAGGCTTAGTTAGACTTCTATGAGGCCATAAACTGGAAAAGAATTAAACAGTGTAATTGCTGTATGAGGGACACACGTAAGACTGGATGGGAACGGAACAGACAGATACATTCCAGAATCTCCAGCAAAACGGGCCAAGAACTAGATCTTCCAGGATGTCTGCAGTATATGGTGTCACAGGGGCAGATGGCTTGAAGGTGAGGACAGAATTCTGAGCAAGCCAATGGTCTAATCATTTTGTTGCTTTGTCAGCTAAATGGACAATGGATGAACCACGGCAATGTAGGAAGAAGTACATCTCAGTACCAGGGACAGGGCAAGAGGCAGAAGACAAAAGAATCCAATTCCGTATGGTAACACTATAGATGAAAGATTAAGGCTCAACCAAGACAATGGAAGTAAAGGACAAAAGAAGATGAAATAAATAATGTCAGTTAGCTAACAGAAAGATATGCTATTTTAATGAAGAAATTTATCATTATAAAGAAAATTAAGCAATAATCCACTTACAATGAGGGAGACCTGGGTTCGATCCCTGGGTTGGGAAGATCCCCTGTAGGAGGGCATGGCAACCCACTCCAGTATTCTTTCCCAGACAATCCCCATGGATAAAGGAGCCGGGTGGGCTACAGTCCATGGGGTCACAAAGAGTCAGACACGACTGAATGTCTAAGCACAATACAGCAAGCAATAATCACACACAAACTTTCTACCATGTAGTCCCACAGGAAAGCAAGGCACTACTATTGATAACAACTGGAATTACCAGCATAGGCTTAAATCACCTTGCTTGCTTGTCCTTCTGCTCAGTTGAGACTCCATGGACTGCAGGCCGCCAGGTTCTTTTGTCCATGGAACTTTCCCAGGCAAGAATACTGGAGGGGGTTACCATTTCCTACTTCAGGAGATCTTCTGGACCCAGGCATTGAATCAGCATCTCTTGCATCTCCTTCACTGACAGACGGATCCTTTACCACTGCCCTTGAGTCACCTATAAACAGCTAAATCTATACTTCTACAGCTATACATAACTAGACAAAAACATGAATTTGCATATTTTCAGTTTCCTCAGGGCAATTTCTGCAGAGGATATAGGAAAGTGCTTCATTTTTAACAAACATATATCATATTCTAAACTTAGATGTACACATTCACTTAATCCTCTCCCAAACCCTGTAAAAGTTCAACACTATTATCCCCTATTTTGAGCTAAGCCACTTCAGTTGTGTCTGACTCTTGTGACCCCATGGACTATACAGCCCACAAGGCTCCTCTATCCATGGGATTCTCCAGGCAAGGATACTGGAGTGGACTGCCATGCCCTCCTCTGGGGGATCTTTCCAACTCAGAGATCAAACTTAGGTCTCGTCTCCTGCACTGGCAGTTGGGTTCTTTACCACTAGCGCCACCTAGGAAGCCCACAGGAAATCAAGGCTCTGAAAGGTTATGCCACGAGTCAAAGGTCATTAGACAATACAGTCCGTTCTGCTTTAACCCTTATTTTGAGAATGTAAATGTGTTTCAGTGAAACTGAAATAGCAAGGAACAATGTGAGCATAACTCACATTTCGTATTTGCTTACAAGCAAGTTCATTCAGAAGAAATATACAGTAAATACAGAAAACTGCACCCCATTTTCTTTACCCCATGACACAGAGCCATGCTGGAATACACCAAAAGCACACACCACAAACATCTACGTACCAGCTACCAGCCCACCATGTGAGATGTGAATCACATCCACTCACATCTGGTGTTACCTCTCCTTTAGATTTCAGTCAGCTTCCTTCCATTACTCACAGGAACTCACAATCCTGCAACCGCTTCCACAAGGGAGTAACGTATTTTGCAATATTAAGTGTCAAATATATTGCAATATTTATTTGTTAATCTTTTAACATTTATAACTTTTTCACTATATCACTGACAAGTCTCTGAGTATTGAGCTATAATCTCATTTTCTTATAAATCCTATGGCTTTCCGTGTGTGATTTTGCATAGCACGATGATTCCTTTTAGCAACGAATATGTTGCATTATGGCAAAACTCTGCATTACAGCAGAAACTCAGTGGCATCTAAGTTTGCTCATATCAAAGTCAATGATCTTAAGTTACAGGGGTCACCCACCTTTATTTATACACTCACCCCAAACTGTTAACACATGATGCGCTTTGTGAACATCTTAAACGTCCGATTCTCTTTTACATGAACTTCTGTGACTATACACATTCCTTCATCCAATTCTTCAATCCAAAGGCCTTAGAATCAATTCTGACTTTTTTCTTATGGTCCACATCTGATATGTTAGTAAATATTGCCAAATACCTTCAAAACATTTCTAGAAATTGATTACTTTTCACATCTCCAAATGCTACTGCCCTAGTCCGAGCTACCATCATCTCCAGCCTTGGCTCCTACAATAGCCTCCTATCTGGCTTTTCTGCTTACACCTTTGTCCCAGCTCATGTCTTTCCTTCACAGCTGTGTGTGCTTAGTCACTCAGTCATGTCTGATTCTTTGTGGTCCTATGGACCTGCCAGGCTCCTCTGTCCATGGGGATTCTTCAGGCCAGAATACTGGAGTGGGTTGCCATGCCTTCCTCCAGGGAACCTTCCCAACCCAGGGATCAAACCCAGGTCTCCCTCAACGCAGGCAGATTCTCTACCATCTCAGCCACCAGGGAAGCCCTCCTCCACAGCTAGAGTGAGCCTTTTAAGAACAAACACATTCCTCCCCTAATCAAAGTCCTCCAATTAAAAATAATAATAATTTTATATATATATATATAAAATCACTACTCCTGGCCATGGTCCACAAGGTCTGGCTTCTTGGCTCTTATCCACTTTATTCCTTCTCTCTTACCAAACAGTCTTCTTACTGTTCCTTGAACAGTCAAAACATGTTCCTACCTAAAGGCTTTTATATTCACTATTCCCTCAGACGGGAGCTGCTCCTTCCCTAAATATTGGCATAACTTCATTCAGATCTCTGCTCAAATAATCACCTTTCAAATTGGTCTTCCTTGGCCACCATACTGAAAGCAGTCACTTCTATCGTATTGTATCCCTTTGGCCTGCTTCATTATTCTTCCTAGGACTCAGCACTATCAGATGTATCATATATATACTTATTTGCTATCTACCTCTATGACTAGAAGGTAAGCTTCATGAAGACAGAAACTTCATCGTGCTCACAACTATAGCCCCAGTGGCATGGAAGGTATACAGTAAAATTTATTGAATGCATTAGCTCTTAATTAGGACATTAATAGAAACAGACTAGTCAGAACTGGTCACTTAACAGGGACCAAGAGATAGACATCACACTATATTTCTCACGTTCATTAAACAACTTTAATAAAGCATACTAAGTAATAGAATATAGAGAAACTGGTGATTAAACCTTCATAGGAACTATATCTATATTATTCATTATTAAATGGAAAATGTGCATATTCGTATTACAATAAAGACAGGTCAAAATTCATTGATAAATATTTAGAAAGTACCCTATTGTGTGAATTGCCAAGTCCTTACTTTCATAATTACAACAGTTTCAAAAATTCACTTACTCCATTAGATTTAGTTTTTTCCTTACTAACATGAGACGGGGATTTTTTATAACCCCACCCTGTCTAACCATGTAGTTCCATGAATCATCCTTCAGCATACAAAATGTACTCAGACAATGACTGGTAAACATGAATATCCTTTATATAATTCATCTACTTGTTGTTGACATGATATAGAAGAGTATATCCATCACATAATTGTAATTTCTAGAAAATTCAATTTGATTTCATTTTCATATTTAGAGTCATCTTAGAATAACAGACTCTTTATTATGAGGAAATTATGAAAAAGAGAGGAAAAGAAAAGACTATAAAGATTATCTAGCCCAGTGATTTTTCCTTTTTAAGCAGCTGGAATCCTGTCCTTAACTGGAATCTTACATGAAAAGCCCAGTATGTAAAACTTAAACAGATACATTTCAGGCATGGGGATGGAGGGAAAAGGATGAGTCGAGAATGCAGAGGGACTTTGAAATCTTGACTGTTTATTCCCCTAGGATTCAATATCCATCCTATTTACTGTGAGTATCTCTAGGAAACTCCACAGGACAAAACACCTCTTCTACTCAAAGTGCTGGTTTACAGGTGGATAAGGAAAAGGAGGTTCAAAGATGAGGAGAGGACATTAATTTCTCATAAAGAGTAAGTAGATTTTGTATTACAAACAAGTGATTGAGAATGTTGTTTTTCAATGAATAAAACAAAAGAAAGACTAATGGACAAAACTGAGATCCCAGGATCAACCACGCATTAGGGCAATGAAGTTAGCTAGTAGCTAGTATGAGGCATTCTGCTGAGGAGCATCAGGAAAAACTGCCTTCAGTACCCATCAGAGGCCATTCTACCCTGAAGTGGTCAATTTGCAATTTTAAAATATTCATTATAGCAAATAATTCATCTCACATTGAAACACAATAAAAATAAAACCAAACAATACTTCTGAGAGTAAACAAAATATTTCTAATTCTTCAGCATGACCTAGCTACACTCTAGCCGAAAAAGCAAAACAGAACATAGCTTGTCACAAAATGGTCAAGAGAACAGACCTCATGGCCAATAATTATACTACCAAGCTACATGGACCATAAAAAAACCAGCTCCTTTTGCATATGTAACTTGTTTCCCTCAGTGCTCCAGACTAGCTCAGCCGAAGAAACCCACATCCTAAGCCACAGAATAGAGCCACCTGGCCTTGTTCTTATCACAGGATGACAAAATGATTTCAATCCCCTAATGTCACGCAGACATCCTCAACATTTGTATAGAGTTTTTTAACTAACAAAACTGTTGCATCCTTCCTGAGTTCAAGAATGGTCAAAAGGCTCGATGCAAACACTTCTTTGGACAACATTTATTACCACATTTAAAGGCACAGGCTCAACGACTGACATACATTTCAAAACACTATCTCCATTTTTTTTCCCCTTTTCTGTTCGGCTTCTTGCATGAGAAAGCATGAGTTCAAAAAGTTTCTGGGATCTCTGCTTCTAAAAATGTTTAAATCAATGCAGCTTTACCTTACTCATTCATCAATCCAAATAAAATATTAACAATTTTATGAGCATGACAAGAAGCAAGTTTTTTTTTTAATGCTCCAATTCCATGATAGGATCAGAAACAAGTATGAGAAAATACACAACATAAAAAAGTATCCAGGACTTCTCTAATATATGTAATAGAATGTGAATTTTTTGACTTTTGATGAGAAAGATTTTTGGAATAGCTAACTTGAAAGAATAATATGCAATTTTCTTGGTTAAAAAGTGTAAGTAATTCTGTGGCTTTCTTTTTTAGCTACTCCACATGGTTTGCAACATCTTAGTTTCCTGACCAAAGAGTGAACCTGGGCCCATGGCAGTGAAAGCACTGAGTCCTAACCACTGGACTTCCAGAGAATTCCCCACTGTGACTTTGTAATACCCTAATTTCTACAGTACTATGAAAAGAAAACACAGGATTCAAAATGTGTACAAGTTGAGATACAAATACAAAGAATTTAATAGCCATCATCATATATCCTGGCCTCTGCTGTCTTGGCCAGAGAATACTAATAAGTAAATGGAATTCCATTTCTAATCATTTTCAATGAAAATGCAATTAGCTGGTGAAAGTAAGAGATTTTTTTCTGTTAAAAATAACGAGGGGGACTTCTTTAGTGGTCCGGTGCCTAGGTTCGATCCCTAGTCAGGGAATTAGATCGTGAGTGAGTGAGTGAGTGAGTGTGTGTGTGTGTGTGTGTGTGTTAGTCACTCAGTCATGTCCGACTCTTTGCGACCTCACAGACTGTAGACCATCAGGCTTTTCGTCCATGAAATGCTCCAGGCAAGAGTACTGAAGTGGGTTGCCATTCCCTCCTCCAGAGGATCTTCCCAACCCAGGGATCCAATCCTTGTTTCCTGCACTGCAGACGGATACTTTACCATCTGAGCTATCAAATCCTGGGGGCCTAGGTTCTATCCCTGGTCAAGGAACTAGATCCTACATGTTGCACTTAAAGATCCTGCATGGCCAAATAAATAAATATTTTTTTAAAATGATGAAAATTACATTTTTCCTTCTTTCAACTTCAAAGGATTATTATTCACTTCTATTACATTTATAGATAACCATTGTTTTTAGAAAGAAGTTTTAGTAATGTCATAATAATTTAAAAGGCTTTACAATTAATACAACTCAAAGTGTGGAAGTCGCTCTAAGTGTGGAACTCTTTGCAGTCCCATGGACCGTAGCCCGCGAGGCTCCCCTGTCCATGGGATTCTCCAGGCAAGAATACTGGTGTAGTTTGCCATTTCCTTCTTCATGGATCTTCCCGACCCAGGGATCACACCTGAGTCTCCTGCATTGCAGGCAGATTTAGCAACCTACTCCAGTACTCTTGCTTGGAAAATCCCATGGATAGAGAAGCCTGGTAGGCTACGGTCCATGGGGTTGCAAAGAGCCGGAGATGACTAAGCGGCTTCACTTCACTTCTTTACCATCTGAGCTTCCCAGGAAGCCTTGGAAGCCTTAACTCAGAAAAAGGAATGTCAATTTTTATGTTTTAAGATGTCATACTATTTTAAAATGCAGTAATTAAAATCAGTTTCCAAAAATAAATATATGATTGAACATTTAACTTAGAATGTAAGTAAAATTTTCTCACTCTGGCTGAGTCATTCTCAAACCTTACCGCACATCAGAATCACCTAAAGATCCAGAAACACACAAGTGCCAGAACTCCAACCCTAGGACATGCCGATTCAGCTGGTCTGGGTAGAGTTCAGGCATCAGCATGCTTAAACCTTTTAGGTAAATCTAATATTTAGCCAATCATGAGAATCACTGTTCTAGATCCTGACCAGCATTCTAAAATTTAGCTTTCTAAAATTATAACTTTTGAAAACTACTTAATATATTTATTTTATAATCTCAATCTGTAACGCCATCACACTTCCCAAACTTTGATCTACGTTCATTTCTTAACCTCTACATTCTTTGTTATCAAATAAAGTAAAATGGATTATTTAATAAGAATCTTCAAATATCCTTTTTTGATTATACAGTGTACACATTTATGTATCTAAAGCGGTTCTGTAACTGTTACACAAAATTCTTTCTAAAAAATTATCTAAGTCATAACACCATTAAAACTTTTATTACTAATTCTTCCTTTTAAAATTGAAGTACAGTTGATTTATAATATTGTGTTAGTTGCAGGTGTAGAGCAAAGTGATTCTGTTATATATCTATTTTTTTCAGATTGTTTTCCATTTTACATTATTATAAAATGTTGAATATATTTCCCTGTGCTATACAGTAAATCCTTGTTTATCTGTTTTATGTATGCTGCTGCTACTGCTAAGTCGCTTCAGTCGTGTCCGACTCTGTGCGACCCATAGACGGCAGCCCACCAGGCTCCCCCGTCCCTGGGATTCTCCAGGCAAGAACACTGGAGCGGGTTGCCATTTCCTTCTCCAATGCATGAAAGTGAAAAGTGAAAGGGAAGTCGCTCAGTCGTGTCCAACTCTTCGCAACCCCATGGACTGCAGCCCACCAGGCTCCTCCGTCCACGGGATATTCCAGGCAAGGGTACTGGAATGGGGTGCCATATAGTAGTTTTTAATCCCATACTCCTAATTTAGCTCAGCCCCCTCTTCCTCTTCAGTAGTAATAAGTTTGTTTTCTGTATCTCTGAGTATATTTCTATTTTGTATGCAGGTTCATTTGTATTCCTTTTTTATATTCCACCTATAAGTGATATAACATCTGTATTTCTCTGTCTGACTTAGTACAGTATTCCGTACTAAGCAACTAGGTCAATCCATGTTGCTGCAAATGGCAATATTTCATTCTTTTTTATGGCTCAATATGAATCCATTTTGTGTGTGTGTGTGTATCTCATATCTTCTTAAACCAATTGTCTGTTGTTGGACTTGCAGTATTTCCATGCTCTGGCTATGATAAATAGGGGCAAAAGGCCTAAAGAGACATTTTTCCAGTGACTGCCAGCATCACTAGAAGCTAGAATAGAAGCATGGGACAGATTCTCCCTCCCAGAGCTTGCAGAAAAAAAAAAAAAAAAAAAACAAGCCTGCTGACACCTTGATTTAAGACTTCAAGCCTCAAGAACTATGAGACAATAAATTAATCTTCTTTTAAGCCACCCAGTTTCTGGTACTTTGTTACCAGCTGCCCTAGGAAACAAACACAGTACAATTACAGCTTATGAAACAAAGTAGTATAAGAAGTATTTCATATTTACAAAAAGAGGGAATTTTTTTTTAATTAAGAAAAAGAGACAAAAAGGCAAATAATAGGGATCCTGATGAAGTTCCAAGATTTACTTGTTGATTCCGTTTCTGCAGCTATAAAACAACAACTTCTTTCAGGGTAGCTCAGAGTTGTGAGAGCTGCTATGAGGACAATTTGATTCTCACACACAACACATACAGTTATTCGGTGTAGTTATCATAATGTTGAGAACTGCTCTTAAATTATTCCGTGTGAGTCTATCACTCCAAAAAGAAGTATAAATTTCCCAAAGACAAGAATTATACTTGTAATCCCTACAGAAACCCAACATAAGGCTGAGTAAAGACTCGATATAAAATAAATACTTGATTTAAATTAAACAATCAAGTCAGAGCTCTTACATAACTTATCCAGCAAACTATATATGGTGGTGGTTTAGATGCTAAGTCATGTGTGACTCTTGTGACCCCATGAACTGTAGCCCGCCAGGCTCCTCTGTCCATGGGATTCTCCAGGCAAGAATACTGGAGTGGGCTGCCATCTCCTTCTCCAGAGAATCTTCCCGACCCAGGAATCAAACCCAAGTCTCCCACACTGCAGGCAGATTCTTTACCAACTGAGCTACTAGGGAAGCCCCAAGTGTGTGTGTGTGTGTGTGTGTGTGTGTGTGTGTATGTGTGTGCGTGCGTGTGTGTGTGTGTGTGTACACACAAGGGAAGCCCCAACTGTGTGTGTGTATACACACAGTGAAAAACAGCTCTCACAATACTGTCTCAATAAACTCACTGTGTTCTATCTGCATTGCATCTTTTTGATCTTGCAATAATGTTCAAGTTTATCTGACACACACACTTAACAAAAACATACACAAGTTTTACCATGAAGTTAATGAAATTAAGCTTCATGTTGCCTCATTTGTATTGACTCTTCGCATGGGCCTGGTGAGATCTAAAAAACATGGTTATATGGTTTCATTTAAAAATCAACATAAATAAAGCACTTTCATGATAGTCAGTTAAGAAAGTTGTCACCTTCCATATTAACTTCCCTCCATCACAGTTCCCTCTTGTTAGTGACTCTGAAGTGGCCACAGGCAGTTTTAAGAAGCTAGCTAAGGGAAGGATGAAATGGGGGTACCCTTTGTTTGGGTTACTGTGATACATTTAGTGGTTAACAGTCACTTCCTTGCATGGTTACTGTAGTTGTCAGTGTACAGCAATGGCTTCTATAAACAGTGCTGTATCCCACTGTACTGATTCCTGTGTGAAGGTATGAAGCCAGAGGTCATATCATGATATAACCACACTGAATAGCTCCTGGCACCATGATGTAGACAGTGTGAGAACAACACACACCCCACCACGATCAGTCACCCAGAGGCAGACCCTACTAGTTACTGGGTTCTCTCACTGGGGACAGTGGCTTCAATCTCAAAGAATTAAGAGCATGCAAAGGGTTCAAATCCAAGTGGTAAGTAGTGTGGCTCTCAACTTGACTTGGTGTCCATCTCTAATGCCACATTTCACAATCCATAATGGAGTATGTAAAAAACTCTATGCAACTGTGCTGAAGTCCTGCTTCCACATCCCTACCCTCCCATTCCCACTGAAGGGTAGACCAAGCTGTCCAGTTCTCCAGTCTTCTGGCAGGTGGCCAAGCCTCTAGCATTGAAGGTCAGTATGCCATCTAATATGACAGCATGCCAGATTGGCTCAAGCTTGTTGGCACGGTAACAGGCCCATTTTCCTATGATGCACAGCAGTACTGAACCTGGTGAAGCCGCCCTTCCTTGTGGTGAAAGATTACTGGGACTGTTTGAAGGTACTGGCTCAGAGTACGTCTTATGAAGTCACGATCAAATACCTAACTGACTGCCAGTGGAGCACCTAAAGCTCCGTAGTCAATGAGAACTTTCAGATATCTGCAGATCAAAACTGTCATCCCACGGAAGGGATCTACAGAGAGGCTGTCACCATCCCTGGATCTACCGTCATCTATAGCCTCACCCAACGTCTAAACATCAAACCTTCTTCAGAGACAGGTGTCACGGAGACTAGTGAGACCCATACAGATTCTCCCATAAACCCACAATTCCCACACTTTCCAGTCAGCTAGCAATTCCATGTTTGTTTAAACAGACAAAAAATTTTTAGTTTCCACATAACTCTATCAGAAATTTACAATTTTTAAATGAAAGTATTTTAATTCTTCTCTTTGTTTCACTAATAACACTGAGATCTGTATTTAGTTGTTGTTGTTCAGTCACTCAGTCATGTCTGACTCTTTGTGACCCCATGGACTACAGCAAGCCAGGCTTCCCTGTCCTTCACTATCTCCTGGAGTTTGCTGAAACTCATGTCCATTGAGTCAGTGATGCCATCCAACCATCTCATCCTCTGTCACCTTCTTGTTTTGCCTTTGATCTTTCCAAGCATCAGGGTCTTTTCTAACCAGTTGGCTCTTTGCATCAGGTTGCCAAAGTTTCTGAGCTTCAGCTTCAGCATCAGTTCTTTCAATGAATATTCAGGGTTGATTTCCTTTATGACTGACTGGTTAGCTTCTTCCGAATATTTTTTATTGGCTGCTGGTCTTGTTCTTAAACAATTTTACTCTAAGCTTGCTTCAGAAATGTAAGATAGAAATATTCATACATTTCAGTTTGGTTCAGAAAAGTCAGGAATTTTTTAAAAACAATGATTACTCTAAGCCTGTTCCTTGAAAGTAGAAACAGTAGCAGCAGTTTAAAACACACATAGGCACACAAAGTATAAGAAGATGGTCCAGTTCAGTTCAGTCGCTCAGTCATGTCCGACTCTTCACGACCCCATGAATCGCACCACACCAGGCCTCCCTGTCCATCACCAACTCCCGGAGTTCACCCAAACTCATGTCCATCAAGTCAGTGATGCCATCCAGCCATCTCATCCTCTGTCGTGCCCTTCTCCTCCTGCCCCCAATCCCTCCCAGCATCAGGGTCTTTTCCAATGAGTCAACTCTTCGCATGAGGTGGCCAAAGTACTGGAGTTTCAGACTCAGCATCAGTACTTCCAATGAACACCTAGGACTGGTCTCCTTCAGGATGGACTGGCTGGATCTCCTTGCAGTCCAAGGGACTTTCAAGAGTCTTCTCCAACACCACAGTTCAAAAGCATCAATTCTTCGGCGCTCAGCTTTCTTCACAGTCCAACTCTCACATCCATACATGACCACTGGAAAAACCATAGTCTTGACTAGACGGACCTTTGTTGGCAAAGTAATGTCTCTGCTTTTTAACATGCTATCTAGGTTGGTCATAACTTTCCTTTCAAGAAGTAAGCGCCTTTCAATTCCATGGCTGCAATAACAATCTGCAGTGATTTTGGAGCCCCAAAAAATGAAGTCTGACACTGTTTCCCCATCTATTTCCCATGAAGTGATGGGACCCGATACCATGATCTTAGTTTTCTGAATGTTGAGCTCTAAGCCAACTTTTTCACTCTCCTCTTTCACTTTCATCAAGAGGCTTTTTTAGTTCCTCTTCACTTTTTGCCATAAGGGTGGTATCATCTACATATCTGAGGTTATTGATATTTCTCCCAGCAATCTTGATTCCAGCTTGTGCTTCTTCCAGCCCAGCGTTTCTCATGATGTACTCTGCATGTAAGTTAAATAAACAGGGTGACAATATACAGCCTTGACGTACTCCTTTTCCTATTTGGAACCAGTCTGTTGTTCCATGTCCAGTTCTAACTATTGCTTCCTGACCTGCATATAGGTTTCTCAAGAGGCAGGTCAGGTGATCTGGTATTCCCATGTCTTTCAGAATTTTCCACAGTTTATTGTGATCCACGCAGTCAAGGGCTTTGGCATAGTCAATAAAGCAGAAATAGATGTTTTTCTGGAACTCTCTTGCTTTTTCGATGATCCAGCAGATGTTGGCAATTTGATCTCTGGTTCCTCTGCCTTTTCTGAAACCAGCTTGAACATATGGAAGTTCACAGCTCATGTATTGCTGAAGCCTGGCTTGGAGAATTTTGAGCATTACTTTATTAGCGTATGGAATGAAAACTGACCTTTTCCAGTCCTATGGCCACTGCTGAGTTTTCCAAATTTGCTGGCATATTGAGTGCAGCACTTGCATAGTATCATCTTTCAGGATTTGAAATAGCTCAACTGGAATTCCATCACCTCCACTAGCTTTGTTCATAGTGATGCTTTCTAAGGCCCACTTGACTTCACATTCCAGGATGTCTGGCTCTAGGTGAGTGATCACACCATCATGATTATCTGGGTCATGAAGCTCTTTTTTGTACAGTTCTGTGTATTCTTGCCACCTCTTCTTAATATTGGAAGACAGTCCAGCATCCCTCAAATTAGTTATAGGTTTATAAGTAACAAAAGAAATTTGGGTCCGAATGATTCATTTATGTTCCAGTCATCAGAGAAATGAAATAGAATTGGAAAATATTCTTTGAAATGTAGGGGCTCTAACAGCTATTATCAAGCATGGCAGGTTACTTCTTAAATAGTTAAAACCGAGGTCATTAATGAAGACACTTAATGTGTTTCTCTTAAACAACCATCTGGCAGGCTGAGATGTGTCCTTTATGTTCTTGTCAAGTAAGATACAAACTTACTAACTGCTGATTTTGAAAAATTGTTAATATTTTAGAGGTAGGTCTCCAAACAAGGGAATTAAAACTTTCTGGAATGTTAAAAGGGGCTTTAACAGAAAGATAGATCTGTGGCAAGTATTTGAAGGAATAGCACAACACTAGGGCTTTGGAGCAGAAGAGAAAACATTTTAAATGCATGACCAAATGTTTTCTTGAAAATTGGTCTAAAATTAGATGACCAAAAATATAAGTACTATGTCTACAGTCTAGAGATATAAAGATTTTCCATAAAAATGAATGAGCACAACACACATAGATTCTGCAAGCCTAGCAAAATCTGAAACTAAAAATATTGTTTTAGCTGGTAAAAACATTTTTTATATGTAAGTGAATTATGGTGCGTTTCCTAACTGCCTGAAATGAATACCGAATTGAAACAAAAATAAAATTCTGTAAAATTTGTATGTTTAAATGAGAAGAGTAGAATAAGAAATTCAAGTAACTACAAAAGAAAAAAAATGAAGACAGTAAAACTATTCACATACACAAAGAAGGTGTAATTCATAGGAGAGACAATGCTTTTGTTATACACGGAAAAATCTAGATAACTAAAGACTCTAGTCTAAGTCTTGATGAGAAACACTTTATACAAACAAAATCCTTTAACCAGTCCACAAATTTTCCTCCCTCTGAAATAGGGTCATGTTTAACTGATAAGTTATGGAGTCAAGAAGGAAGCATTACCTGGGCCTGGCTTGATAAACATGACTCTTGGGCCACAGAAAAGGAACCCTGGTTCATAACCACATTATAAATTCTGCGTTAGCTCCACCCAGCTCAGGAGACCTGACAACCAAGCAGGGCGGTGCTTTTCTGCAAGCTCACACACCAGTGATCTCTCCCTGCTGTGAGGATGGGGTCAGCTGCTCACCAGGGATCACCTTAAAGTTTTGCTCTTCAGCCCCATGCTTGTCACCAAGTTGTCAGAGGACTACTGCCACACTCTGCAACTCAGGGCAACACTCACCTCAGAAGAAAAAGAGGCATGTGGCACTGGACACTGTGCTACCTTTATCGAATACAGCAAAAGCCCTACAGGAGACTTTCACTTACTACTTATTAGCTAGAACTCAGTCACCTACCCGCCTCTGACTATTAGAGTAATTGGAAAAGTAAACACAGTTGATCCTCATATTTCATGGATTCTGTATTTGTGAATTCATCTACTCACTGAAATCTGTTTATAATTCCAAAATCAATACTTGCCGTGTTTTCATAATCATTCACGGACATGTGCAGAAAAATCTGAGCTGCCGATACATGAAACTCCGGCCGAGGTCTAACAAGGTGAACCTGTGCCTTCTCTTTCAGCTCGTGCAGAGGTGACCAGAGGATGGGGACGGAGCGGGGTAGAGGAAAGCAGGGTGAGCTGGGGAGGGTGTGAATCTTAACTCTGGGACCTTCGGTGGGGAAGCCTCAGGGAACTGAGTTAACACTCGGAGGCTCATTTTCTTTTTTATAAAATAAAGAAATTCGACTCTACTAAGATCAGTAGTTTTTAGGACTTACGATTACAGTCTGTGTGAGGGGTGTGCGTTCACGTGTGTATTTCGCTAGGAGCAACAGCTGAAGGTTTCTGACAAATTTATAGAACCCACCTTTTGCCAATAACAAGAATCAACTGCATTTTTCCAGCCACTTCTCTATTGAGGTAGGCACAGAAGGGGTTTGGAAACGAGTGCAACCTAAAAGTGTCTACGTCACTGATGACTCAAGAATGCTTTAAGGTAAATTTTTCTGCCTCTGTTGTTTGCTCGGCTTATGATTCACTGCTTCTCAAACTTTCCACAGAAGCCCCCTCCCACCTCCTCCGTCAGAGAAGAACATGCACGCTGGGCAGTTTGAGGAGTATGCCACAAAACAGCTTGCCATCAACAGATTATTTCTCTGGAGATTCATATTTTATCATAAAAATTCACCCCAACATATAAAATTTATTTTGGAATTCTGCTTCTGCTTTAGGATGCAGGGAACCACAAGAGAATGTTATTCCAAACTGAAGAATGAGAAATCTCCAAATAACCTATAAAATCATAACTTTTCTTGAGCCCATTAGAGAACTGAGGTTACAAGGCACCAAGTAAACAAATTCCAAAGAGTAACCAGAGCCTCTCAGGAGAGACAGGATGCACACTGTCTCAGCCCTGATGGAGCACAGGAGAAAGAGGCAGCCCCATAAAAGTCAGTAGAAAGAAAACAGGTAAAATTTTAATCCATTTTAAAGGGTGAGTATGGGCCTCAGGCTATGGCCTCAGCCCATAGCCCCACCAGGGCTTCCCAGGTGGCGCTACTGGTAAAGAACCTGCCTGCCAATGAGGAGACCTAAAGAGACCTAGGTTCGATCCCTAGCTGTGGAAGCTCTCCTGGAGGAGGGCATTCTCCTGAAGAATCCCCATGGATAGAGGAGCCTGGCGGGCCATAGTCCCTAGAGTCACAAAGAGTCGGACACAACTAAAGTGACTTGGCACACACGCACGCACACACATGGGCCTCAGTGGTACACACAGAAAATCCCATTCACCTCCTCAGACCATTATCTTAAACCAAACAAAAACTCACACTACTAGGGAGAAGCAGAAAACCCTCTTGGGCCCAGACTTCAGTGTCTGCTAAAGCCCAACACCGCACAGATACAAACAATGCCAAGTCTGAGTCCACAGGAGGGTGTGCCGGTACACAGAGAAGGCCACATCCTCAGGTCGATGTGCACAGGGCCACCTAAGATTAAGGTTGCGCAAGAAGAACTGAGAAACTTCCATCCTGTCCCCACCACAAGCCCCACAGCCAGTAACAAGAAAAGGCATTCTACTGCAGGGAGAAGAGAAGAGACAGAGAGAGATGTCTTCTCTGTGATGCAGGCATCTCTGTGTTGAAAGAAAAACCCAGCAGCACCACCAGCCCCACAATAAGCACAAGGGAACACCAGCTCCCAGTGGAGGAAATCGAAGGCTGGGGACCTAAAGGTGGGTATGCTCACTTATGTCCAACTCTTCTCTGCTTCTCTCTCTGATTTCAATTCATTCAATCAGTCGTGTGATTCGAGAATCTTACTGTGGTCTGTAAGCCATTTTTTGTTGTTGTTTAGTCGCTAAGTTGTGTCTGACTCTTTTGCGACCCCACGAACTGCAGCCCATCAGATTCTTTTGTCCATGGAATTTTTCTCTGCAAGAGTACTGGAGTGGGTTGCCATTTCCTCCTCCAGGGGATCTTCCTGACCCAGGGATCTAACCCACATCTCCTATGCCTCCTGCACCGCAGGCAGATTCTTTACTGCTGATCCAATGCAGAAGCCCAAAGGTGGCACAGCCACAACAAAATCCAAACTCTGTTTGATGGCTGGTTGACTCAAGCACCCATTCGTAACAGGAGAAGAGGTGTGCCCATTTCTAGGAGCAAATACCTAGTTAGCAAAATACTACTGTTCTTCTACAAGCAGTATACGGTATTCAATCACAATTATGAAACACACAGTAAAGCAATTACACAATAACCAACTGTCAAATAATAAAGCAGACAACAAACCCAGGATCAGAGATGATACAGATATGGGAAACACTACACAGAAACTTTAAAATACCTATAGTTGTATGTTAAAGGTTCTGGTGGAAAAGAGCACAACATGCATGAACAGATGGGGAATTGTAAGAGAGAGATGGAACCTACAAAAAAAAAGAGTCAGGTTGGAGAGCTAAAAATAGAATAGCACAGATTAATTCCTTAGTTGCGTTCATCAGCAGTAAGGACAAGAAGAATAGCTAAGGTAAGAATCAATAAACTTGAAAAGGTGAACAGAAACTAGCCAAGCTGGAAGACAAAGTGGGGAAAAAAAAAAAGAGAACAGAGAACCCTAGAGCAGTGGGATACTATTCTATGGTCTCACATACATAGAAGTGGAATGAGAGAGAAGAAGCAAGTTTGATACTGAGGGGAAACAGTTGCAAAACACATACATGATAAAGAAAGAAAACTTGTATCTGGAATATATAAAGAAATCTTACAATTCAACAACAAAAAGACCACCTTCTCCCCAAACACACACACAAATAAAAAGAAAACCAATAAAAACTGACCAAAGGATGTGAACAGACACTTCACGGAAAAAGATTTTCAAATGGCCAGTAAGCACAAAAAATGATGCACAGTATCATTACTCATTAGAGAAATGCAGATGAATACCATGATTATATGCCATTACATATCCACTAGAATGGCTAAAATTCAAAAGCCATAATACCAAGCACTGGCAAGAATGTGAAATAAGTAGAACTCTCATGTCCTGTTGGTGGGGAAGTGAAATTATATGACCCCTTCCTTTGGAAACTACGTTGGCAGATTTTTTTATATAGTTAAACACACACTGCTTGACCAAGCAATGCCACTCCTAGGTTATTTAACCAATAGGATAACAAAGGCTGTTAAAAAACAGCCTTAAATTTGAATTGTCAAGAGTACACTAAGATCTCTGAGAAGAAACAACCCTGTCACCTAAGACAGCTCCTGGGCAAGATTTTCCAAATGGGTTAAAAGCTTTGAATGAATAGGAATTGCAGGCACTCTTGAAAGTTATGACCAACCTAGATAGCATATTCAAAAGCAGAGACATTACTTTGCCAACAAAGGTCGATCTAGTCAAGGCTATGGTTTTTCCAGTAGTCATGTATAGATGTGAGAGTTGGACTATAAAGAAAGCTGAGTACCGAAGAATTGATGCTTTTGAACTGTGGTGTTGGAGAAGACTCTTGAGAGTCCCTTGGACTGCAAGAAGATCCAACCAGTCCATCCTAAAGGAAATCAGTCCTGAATATTCATTGGAAGGACTAATGTTGAAGCTGAAACCCCAATACTCTGGCCACCTGATGTGAAGAACTGACTTACTGGAAAAGACCCTGATGCTGGGAAAGATTGAAGGCAGGGGGAGAAGGGGACGACAGAGGATGAGATGGTTGGATGGCATCACCAACTCAATGGACATGAGTTTGAGTAAAGTCCAGGAGTTGATGATGCACAGGGAGGCCTGTTGTGCTGCAGTCCATGGGGTCACAAAGAGTCGGACATGACTGAGTGACTGAACTGAATTGAAACCTAGCCAAAGACACTCCTTCCTTTCCACCTTTAACCTCACACTATGGCAGGGAAGGAGAGAGAACGAAGTGATGAACACAAAAAGTGTGTGTTTCAGATATACCAAAGTGTGATACTCTCTTGGAATTTCCCTTGAAGTGTGTGTTTCAGATATACCAAAGTGTGATGCTCTCTTGGAATTTCCCTTGGACCTTTACATCTGGCCCCACTGCTTGCAGTGGGCTTGCTAAGTGCTAACTAAGCACCTGTCTTCCCTGCAAAGCTGCTAAAATCTATTAAGAAACTTTATAAGGGTCAGTTTTGGTAATGTGGCCAAAAAAGCAGCAGGTAGGGGAGGAGGGGTGGAGAAGGCAATGGCACCCCACTCCAGCACTCTTGCCTGGAAAATCCCATGGACGGAGGAGCCTGGTTGGCCACAGTCCATGGGGTCGCAAAAAGTCGGACACGACTGAGCGACTTCACTTTCACTTTTCACTTTCATGCATTGGAAAAGGAAATGGCAACCCACTCCAGTGTTCTTGCCTGGAGAGTCCCAGGGATGGGGGAGCCTGGTGGGCTGCCGTCTATGAGGTCGCACAGAGTTGGACACAACTGAAGCGATTTAGCAGTAGCAGTAGCAGCAAGGGAGGAGGGGAAGGCTTGATGAATTTTGTTTTACTAATCTTTTCTGCCTGTGCTCATGTGCTAAATTAGCTGCTTTATATTTCTAAAGTCTTAATCATTTGCATCTTTTGGTCAAACTCAATATTTATTACTTTAGGGATTTTGGCATAGAATTTAAAATCCTAGGAAGGAAGAGACTGGTGATTTTGGCTGATTTTTTTTCCTTTCTGGCTGGAATAAGGAAAATTTAGAAGATGGTGAAAACACTGAGAAATGTGTACTGAACTTT
The DNA here is from genome assembly GCF_027580195.1 of Bos mutus. NCBI lineage: Eukaryota > Metazoa > Chordata > Mammalia > Artiodactyla > Bovidae > Bos > Bos mutus. The sequence continues at coordinate 31,428,729 of NC_091639.1, read as the reverse complement.
TTGATGAAACATAGCAATAGCCTGACTCAGGTCTTGATTCTGACACAATTAAAGCTCCCTTCTCCCATCATATGAAACTGCATCCCTGATCATAGTATTAACAATACCTTTTGGTATTAGTTTGTGATTAGAGCATTGTTTCCCTGTGTTCCTCAAGAAACTATTGCTTTCTAGGACTTCCACAATTTATGCTAAGAAGTACTTCAGTAGAGCTGAAATTGTTCATAACTTTGCTATCATAAGTATTTACAGCATGATTAACTATCTGAGAATTTTCTTAGCCCCATGCTTCTCAAACTGGAACAGAGGTACTTCTATCTCCCATGACAACAGAAATTCATAAAACAGCAATGGCATACCTTCAGTGGGCCTCAGGTTTACTCGTTATGTAATTTACAAGGAAGTTTCTAAAGCCAGATTTAGTGAGGTATAATTTCCATGCAGTAAAATTCACCTTTTTAAATGTACAGGTTGAGTTCTGACAACTGAATATTGATGTGTAAATGCCACCACAATCAAGACAGAAAACATTTCCATCATTCCCACAAGCTTTTTGTGCCTTTTATAGAAAATTCTTGCCCCTATCTCTGCTGACCCCTGATCTGTTCTCTGTTCCTAGAGTTTTGCCTTTTCTAGAATGTCATAATAACAAAATCACAAAGTATTCTTCTATGGCTACATTTTTTCATGGAGCATAATGTCTTTGAGATATATTCATGTTGTGGTTATCCATAATTGGTTGCTAACCTGTATACAGATTCCACTGTACACAGGTACTTTGTTTATTCTTTTATCAGTTGATGAACATTGAACTGTTTCCAGTCTGACAAATTATGAATGAAGTTGTTATAAAGATACACTTCCCTCTGCCCCTAGGATATCCTTATGTCTCACTCCCGTACTCTTTTCAGAACTTTGCTCTAGTGTCATCTATTCAAAAAGGTTTCCTTCGACTCCTCTATTTGAAATAGCACTTCTCACTTCTCACTCTCTGGTCCCTTATCTCCTGTTTCACCACATGTAAGTACTCAGCATTACCATCATTTGCATTATACTTCTTACAAAAAAGAAAGACAGAGATAATATTAGTCAGGGGTCTCTGGAGAAACAGAGACAATAGGATATGTCTTTACACAGATATAGAGAAACAGAGCCAACAGAATACAGTTACATAATTTTAGACCTGAAATCTAGCCTAATTCATTCATTTACAGACAGAGAAAACCTAAGCCTAAGACAGTGATGTCACCTAACATTAAGTCCACTACCCTTTTAACTACACAAAGGTGATCTTACTATATGAAACAACAACTATGCACAAAAAGCAAAACATTTATTCTGAGAAGACAAAAATCATTCTAAATTATAAAATTATTCTAAATTATGCAGAAATTATGTGGAAAAGGATATTCATAGCTAATATTGTAAGAAAACTCCCTGAAGACTGATTTTTATTCAATAAATATTCTTGAACAGTGGCTAGAACCAAAGGTGTTACATATTACAATGTTTAGAGTGTAACTGGATGTTACATTATTCCAAATACTAAGCATTTATAATTAATTAAGTGAATCACTAGTCATTTAATAGGCACCTATCAAGTGCTTATAATTGCTCAGAGGTTAAAAAAAATGTTACTATCTTCAGTCGCTATCTTGAAGTTACTTAAAAGTTTTTGATATTGGAGCAAAAATCTTTAAGCATTTGACATGACCACAATCTCACAAGTTTGAAACAAGTGAGAAGAAAAGAGAATTTTCCAGTATTAGTGTAAACATCCAAACTGGGAAGTGACTATTATAAAGTAGGGAAAAAAAAAAAAACCCATGGGGCCTGAGGCAGGAGACCAGAATCTGTGCTGGACTCTGCCATCAACAGTCTCTGGGCAAACCAGTTCACATGTCTGGGCCTTGCTTAAAACAATTAAATAAAGTAGTTCTTTACTATGAGTGTTGATCACAATCATCTCAGAAGCTTTATAACAATGTGCCATGTGCAGGAGCCACCTCAAAACCACTCAATCAAATGACCTGGAGAAATCTGTGGAAAAGTCCTTCAGATTATTCTGCTATGGCTCTCTGGTCAGCGACCTACGGTTCTTTCCACCCTCTAACAGACTCATTCTGTGAAACAGGGTTTTAATATTTTCTAGCCAGAACAAGAATATATTTGAAATCTCTTTGCTTCTTTCACAGTAAATAAGACTCATCCTAGTATATGAAAGTCAAAGTATATGAAAACTGACAAAAATCATTTAAGAAGAGAATCATTTAGATACCCTACAGTGGAACTTATTTTAATTTACAAAGTTAAATTTCAAGCCAGTATATAAAGTAGATGCTAAATAGAATTATTTACTTTGAGTCTGGCAACTCAAAATAGATCCCTAGGGCACAGTCCCAGGAGGTGGGAACAGGAAACCGACCCCTGGTATGCTTTGAAACTTCCCACTCCTATCTTTCAACACAGAAGTATCACCAGTTGCCTCATTGTGATTAAGGAAAGGCTATGATTTGGAAAACAACTCTTGGTAGACCTTTAGGGAAGAAATATACCCTTTCATAGGGCATAGTGGCAATAACGTATTTGCTACAAAAGATGGATTAGTGGAAAAAGAAAAAAAATCATTTTGAACAATACTTACGAGCAGTCCTACACTGGGCACAAACTGAGCCACATGGACCAGCAATGAATGACTTTAGGCAGGATCTGTGTTTCCTTACATTCTTCCCGACTAGAACAAATCAAGGGGCTTCCCTAGTAGCTCAGCTGGTAAAGAACCCACCTGCAATGCAGGAGACCCCAGTTCAATTCCTGGGTCAGGAAGATCTGCTGGAGAAAGGACAGGCTACCCACTCCAGTATTCTTGGGCTTCCCTACTGGCTCAGCTGGTAAAGAATCCCCTGCAATGCACGAGACCTGGGTGTGATCCCTGGGTTGGAAGATTCCCTGGAGAAGGTGACAGCTACCCACTCCAGTATTCTGGCCTGGAGAATTCCATGGACTATACAGAAAAAAATCATAGCCTATGAAATTTTCTTCAGTCTCCATATGTAGACCACTTCCCCTCTACAGAAAAACCTTTTTGACATCTCTACCCAAATGAAATGTTCACGTTCATTGACTAAGTCCACAAATCTTTTATAGGTGAAAGGAGTTCAAGGAAACTCTGAACTATTTTTTCTGGAAATTAAAGCAAATCTGTGCAATTTATCATAATCTTTAAAAAGTTTATTAGTATAGCATCACTGTCTTTAAAAGCACATTAGTATAGCATCACTACTCAGAAAACTGGTGATTTGGTTTGGTTAAGTTTTCTTTTCCTTTAAAATGCTGACTATGAAATTCTCACTTGGTTTTCTGTCCAGAATGTGAAAATAATTTTCTTTTACTTAAGGTGGATCCTACAATTAGTTATATTTCCACAGGGCCTCACACTTCCCCAGCACCTCTACAGTTGTCACTTCCAACTAGTAACATAAGAAAAATGGGGAACCTTTTGTTAATTTTTTTTTCTAAAATGCAATGGAAGATCATACAAAATAATTCTAAGATATCACGAGCTCAATATTCATTAAGATTAATTTTTAAAATAAAGACATGTTCTTAGAGAATGTAGACAACAACATGGAACTTGGAGCCTAACATCTTGTTGGTATCACTTACTAGGTGTTCCACTCATACACAAGTTAATTAAGATAATAACACTCCTGCATCAAACTGATGGTAGGATCAAGAGGACACTCTACATCGCCACTGCTGTTCTGTTGCTCAGTCATATCTGACTCTCTGAGACCACATGGACTGTAGCCCGCCATCCTCTGTCCATGGGGTTTTCCAGGCAAGAAGACTGGAGTGGGTCTCCTGAATATCAGAAATCCTCATATCTTAGGGGAAGTCGCTAAGGCATGTCAAACTGTTTTGCAACCCCATGGACTACAGCCCTCCAGGCTCCTCTGTCCATGGGATTTCCCACACAAGAAGACTGGAGTGGGTTGCCATTTCCCCCTCCAGGGTATCTTCCCAATCCAGAGGCTGAACTCACGTCTCCTGCACTGGCAGGCAGATCCTTTACCACTGAGCCACCAGAGAAGCCTATCCTGCACACACAAGGCTCTACAAATAGTAAGCTATTACATACATGTTAGCTGCTGGTGGTTTTTAATTTTATTTCGAAATGAATCTTTAATAGTCTCTGTCCAATGAGGATTATCAATAGTAGGTTCTTACAGGTTTTCTTCAAATCTCAATATACCCAAATAAGCCCACTCCTGTAACATCTGATTGCACTATGAACCCTGAGTACTGTGATCTCCAGAAGAACTGTTCACATGTATAATCTCTATTTAAATTTTTTAAAAACATTCAGTTTTTGTGCCTATATTAGTTTTAAGCATCAGCTTTAAGGCAATCAAAACTGCAACAGATTTTAATTAATCTCAGGACTCTATCAGCAGTTCAGAGGCACAGAAAACAAAACCAAAAAAAAGGCAACTTCTCTGATGCTATTAGCAAAAACAAATACCTTATTTAACATGTTATAAAACGTGTATGAATTTATACCTTTAGTTTTGCTCTTTCTGTTTTATAACACAAACAAGACAAAAATACACTTAAGAAATATTTTCTAGAAATAAAAGCAATACTAACATTGAGTAAATGTAAACAAATATGGCAAGCAAGCCTACAGAGAAATCAGCACACTCTATTTTTAATCAAAACCCCAAACCACCATGGCATTTTTACAGCTTAAAAATGAAGAGGACCTTTCAAACCAGTGCCCCCAACTCGAACAGTGAGGCACTTCAAGACTGATAAAAGATCACAATCTCCGGTAAGCTCAACACATTGCTCTTATGAAGTGTAGACAACTCTTTGAAATTATCCCTTCCTTGTAAGGCATGCACAAAAATGCCACTTGCTTTTTTTTTTAAGTGATGGGATGGGATTCCAACAGAATATGGTCATTTATTTTCTTATTTTTATTATGTACAAAATATTATTCTTAAGTTACCCTGTATATATCTGTACTACTCTTCTTCATCTCAGATTTTAAACTGCTTTAAGCCAAGGGTTCACAACTTTCTTTTGATTAACAATGGACTCAATATATTAAAAAAAAAATTCTGAAGATATTTTTAAAAATTTAGTTGTTGAGCAATTGTACTGGGAATCCTTCAACTCTGATGAAAGAAGCTATCTAAAATTATTAATGAGACAAGTTTATCAAAAACTTTCTGATCCAAAGACGTGATGAAATAAAAATATGCACAAAGCATACAGATTTCCAGCTGTTGGAGAGGGCGCACACGAACAATCACATGTTAAACACCCGGATGCTGCACACTCAACTCTAGGGGTAAATTCTTCATGGTTTTCTCAGAAAAACACTGTTTAATATCTATTTACCAAAATAGGACTCCTCTTAATTCTCATTTCTTCACGTGTCTAAATTTATGGTTGCTACTGGAAATACTATAAGTCTACATGAACTTAAGTAAAACATCTTCCCAGCTATTTTGAGCACAAATTTAGCACCAATGTAACATGTACTAATATAATATTTTGATAATTACAAACATAGTTAGGTAAGGCTCATTTATTAGTAAAAACAGCTAACCACCCCACAGTACTCAGTATATGCCAAGCACTATGCTAAGAGCTTTGTAAGCATAACCTCATTTAATCTATAAACAGTAGTGTCCCTGTTTTACAAAGGCTTATCCACTTTATCGACGGTCACATAACTGCAGGATCCAGGTTCCATTAGCTCAGTTCTACCTAATTCCAGACCTGGACTCTTGCCACCACAAGACAAGCCATTTTTCACTCAATGTCACCCCCTGTAGGGTATGACTCTTCTTAATGGTTCTAAACCAACTGTAAACCGTGCTTTCTCAGTGGGGGCTTAGAATCTTAGTAGTTTGGGGAGAACTACTGTCAGTGTCCGAGGCAGAAAGGACCACAGATATATTTCAAAAGTCCTACAGATAAATGCTTTAGAGACGATAACACACCTTAATGACGCCAAGAGAAAATTCAGCTTAGCTGTCTCTTTCGCGGGGCAGGGGTCGCTGACGCCCTACTCGTATGGCTACCACAGGCTCCGTCGTGCTGCATGCCACCATCTACTTTACTGTTCTCATCACCCCCTGCCTTCTGCCGTTCTATCTTTGCACTTCCCATACCTTCACAGTTTACTAGAAAACAGAACATCTGTATCAGACCTTCCTGGCCCAAGTATCAGACAGTCAAGATTCCACAGTTTTAATCTCTTATCCTACGCCATCACAGGCAAAACTATCCGGCGATAGCAGACTGCCTTAAGGTTGGTTGCACCTTAAGATCATAAGGGTATTCTAATTCTAAGTACATTACCTCAAAAAGTTTGACCCCTTTCTTGCTAAACTGTAATACATGCTCTAACCCTAAGAAGATAGAGACCATGATGCGTTTTAAGAAATGCTGGGCATAAAAAGGGAGGTGAGTAAGTGGAAAACAGACCCAACATGAACATCAACTGCCATCATGGTGCATAATATAAACTGCTTAAATGGGTTTTCACTTTTATAAGCTAGCAAACAAAATACCACCCTTGCAAAACACTCTAAAAGAAGAACACATGAATAGTTTGTAGTAACAGGCTCTATTTAAAACAAACATTTATAAAAATGGGTTTTACATTATATTTCACCTTCCTAATGTTCTGAAACTGAATTATATTCTCCAAACGTTTTGACAAACTAACTTTAAAAATATATATGTATAGGATGCTGATTTAGGTACAGTAAAAAGATGAGTGCTTGCTAGGAACTGTGGGCAGGAAAGAAGGAAGAACGACTAAGTAGTGCCTGGGGCATATTGAGGACAGTCAAAGTATTCTGCATGACACGGTGAAGGTGGACGCGTGTTACTAAACATTTGTCAAAACCTACAGCATGTACATGTAGCATCATCAGTTGTAACAGATGGAGCACACCAACGCAAGAGCTAAAAACAGAGGAAAAGCGGGAAAGGAAGAGCGGAGCGTACCTGAGAACTTTCCATACTTTTCACTCCTTTTTCTATAAACCAAAAAGTTTTTTTTTTAAGTCTACTAACTAACAAAAAATAGTTTTGGAAACAGTTAATGGTGATGGCTGCATAACATTGTGAATATAGCTAATGCCACCAATCTGTACACTTAAAAATGGCTAAAATGGCAAATTTCATATTATATCTGTTTTACCACAAATTAAAAGGATTAGAGACACTCCTTGTCTGATAAGAAAATAATTCAGTGATTCCAGGGGAAAAAATGCTAGTAAACGAATCATAATCCAATGCAGAAGTCGGTGAAATTCTTACCGGAAAATATTTTCAGGAGATACTACTCCACTATAATAAGAACAGTAAATTTTAAGTGTTGCCGTGTTGACAAAAGCAGTATCTCAAGGGACTCCGGTTCTGTCATGAAGGGAAGCTCCATACCTCCCAAGTCTTTCCTCTCACAACTAAAAAACCAGAGATGTCACACACAGAGCAGCATAGCAAGTGTTCCAACGGTGGAAAGAAGGCGGCTGCCTAGAGACCTCGCCCCTGGAGGAAAAACACGGCGGTGTGTGCCCGGGGCCTTCTGCTGGCCCCGGTGTCGCAGGCAGGGCACGGCAGGAGACAGCCTGTGGGACCTCCAAGAAAGCTTCTCCTCCACCCAACACCCGGCCAAGGACCAAGAAAAGGGCGGGCCAACAAAAGAACCAATCACCCTTCTATCACCAATGGAGAAACCGCTTTCCCCTCCCAGCAGACCAAATGAAGCTGCAAACCCCACCCAGTCTACCCTTGTCACCAGAAGCAGTCACCCCGTCACCCACCAGTGGTCAGTCAGACAGCTGGAGAGGCAGGCGGACCGTCAGCGTCCCCCAGGGAGAACCAGGGGTGCGGCAACCGCCCTTCTGGCAAACGGTCAGTGTTGCTCCTTCTCCTTAGGCCCTAGAATGCCTCCAAGGAAGGAACATCTGCAAGGAGGAGCAAAAAGCTGAGCCTCCTCCCCTCCCCAGCAGCAATGAGATGTACTAAGAAGGCAGTCTGAACAGAGCTAGTCACCAAGATTAATGCAGTCCAAGAAAAAGCAGAGCCTCGCCCCGCACAACTGATGAGATTGACCAAGACTGCACAAGGGGGGACCCACCCCTGCTCCACCTTCCCCGGGCTCCCAGGGTCACTGAGGCCCAGTGGGGAGCTGAATCTCCACACTCACTCCGCAGTACCGAGCAGGGCTGGTCAACATTCCTACTCCCCACTCACCTAGGGTCAGCAGTGCCCGGGGGAAGCAGAGCCCCAGCGCTACCGTGAATTCACAAGGCCAAAGGAAGCAGTGGATGCAGACCTGGTTGGCACGCCACTCCCTCCGGCTCTGCCCTGGTGGTGGCAGCAGGCTCAGCAGGAAACTGACACTCAAATCTCCAGAAGGAGAAGGTGAATATCCAACCTACCCACTGCTTCTACTTTTGCTACAGGGGTCCTGGAGTATGGAGTCGGGCGGAACCTAGTGGGCACGTGAACATACACAAACATCCAACCCTCGTCCACGTCAACAGGAAGCCTAGCTGATTTAAAAATAATAATAATAATAATTAAACAGGTTCAAGAGTCTCATAATACAAAACCAGGATATAATTTTAAAAATCACTGCCATACCAAGAACCAGGAAAGCACAACAGGAACAGGGACAACAACAACAGCAGTTACAGCCGAGATGAATCAGATGTTGAAACTGACAGGATTTTAAAGCAGCTGCAACACAGGCTTCAACAAGCAGTTAAAGTTTTGTTAACACAAATTAATACGATTTTGAAAATAATGAAACACAAAGTATAGAACTGAAAAAAAATGATAAAAATAAACTTATTGGATGAACTCAATGCTACAGTTAACATGACAGAGAACATCTTTAAGCCCAGATGGTTTCACAGAAGAATTTTATCAAACATTTAGAGCAGAATTCATACAGATTTTACATAATCTGTTCCAGAAAATTAAAAAGGAGGAAAAATGTGCACATTTATTTTAAACTATTATTCTGATACTGAAACAAAAGGAGTCTAAAGCACAACCAAAACACAGTATTAAAAATGGAGGGGGAACTATAAACCAGTATTTCTCATAAATTTAGATATAAAAATTCTCAACAAAAGATGAGCAAACCAAGTCCAGCAATATATAAAATGAATTTTACACAATGACCACTGCAGTCTATTCCAGGTACACAAAGCTGGTTCAATATTTGTAAATCAATCAATGTAATCCACCATGGACTTCCCTGGTGACTCAGTAGTAAAGACTCCGCCTGCCAATGCAGGAGATGTGGATCAATCCCTGGGTTGGGAAGATCCTCTAGAGAAGGAAATGCCAACCCACTCCAGTTTTCTTGCCTGGGAAATCCCATGGACAGAGGAGCCTGGTGGGCTACAGTCCATGGGGTCGCAAAGGAGTCGGACACAACTTAGCAACTAAACAACAAACAATTCACCATATCAAAAGACTAAATAAGAGAAATTAGAAGATCATGTAAATTGATGCAGACAAAGCATCTGACATAATTCAATATCACTTCATACTAAAAATTTTCGTGAAATGCTTTCCTCCTAAAGTGAGGAACAAGGCAAGAATGTCTGCTCTTACCTGTCTGATTCAACATAACATTGCAAGTGTTAGCTACTGCAATAAGACAATAAAAAGAAAGAAAAGGAATACAAATAAGAAACAAAGTATCTTTAATTGGAAATGATCCTTTACATAGAAAACACCAGTGGATTTGCTGATAAACTCTTACAACTGTTCTAAGTTATTTCAGCAAAGGATACAAAACTAACACAAAAAAATTAAATTTCTATTTGCCAAAAAGGAACATGTGGAAACTAAAATTAAAATATTATGTATAATCACACAAAGAAAAGGAACTATTTTTCTATAGGGTTAACAAGAATGCATCTATATGCAGAAAATTAGAAAATGCTGAGGAAAGAAATCAAAGAATACTTAAATGAAATGGAGAAACATATCATTTTCATGTATGAAAAGACACAATACAGCAAAGATGTCAATTCTCAAATTAATCTTTAAGTTCAATGCAATTGCCATCAAAATCCCAACAATGTTACTTGTAGGCATACAATACAAGCTAATTCTAAAATTTATATAGAAAGGAATATGCCCTAGAATAAACCATTTAAAAAACTAATAGAGTGAAAAAAAAAAAATCACTCTCTCTGCTCTTCATGCCTACCACATGAAGCAAAGCAGTATGGAATTGTCAAAGAAATACATGTGCTAGGCAATGGAACAGAATCTAAACCTAGGAGTAAACACACAAAAATATGCCCAACTAATTTTTGAAAATGTTGCAAATCCAATCCAATGGAGAACAGACAAATAGCCTTTTCAACAAATGGTGCAGGAACATTAGAGAATCCGTTGGCCAAAAAAAAAAGAAAGAAATTTCAAACTACACCTCACAAAACTTAACTCAAAGGGGGCCATGGACCTTAATCTAAAACCTAAAACTATAAAGCTTTTAGAAAAATAAATATAGGAGAAAATCTTCAGAATAAAGGACTAGTCAAAGAGTTCTTAAACTTCACACCAAAAACACAATTCATACAAGGAAAGTTTCATAAACTGGACTTCATTCAAAATTCAAAACTTTCTCTGCAAAAGGCTCTGGTAAGAGGATGAAAAGACAAGTTACAGAACTGAGAGAAAAATATTTGTGAAGTGCATATCTAATAAAGGATGACTATCTATGAAGAACTCTTAAAAATTCAACATAAACAATAAATAATCTAATAATAAAATGAAGCAATCATTCAACAAAGAGGAAATATGGGGAAAACAAGCACAAGAAAAATGCTCTGCATCATTAGTCATTAGTGAAATGCAGATGAAAGTCATAAAGCGATGCCACTACACACCTATTAGAATGCCTAAAACAAACAAACAAAACAAGAGCAGCACTCATTGTAGGAAAAGCTGCAAAGAAACTAAATCCCGGTCATCAGCACCTGGATCACTCACACATTACTGATTGGAGTGAAGAGCGGTACAGCCACTCTGGCTAACAATTTGGCAGTCCCTAGTAAAACTAATCATCCAATTATTATGACTCAGCAACTGTATTTCTAGGCATTTACCTCAGAGAAATGAAAACTTGTGTTCACACACAAAAAATCTGTACACAAATGTTTTCAGCCGTTTTATATGACAGTCTCAAACTGGAAACAATCTGGATGTTTTTCAGTAGATGAGTGATTAAATTAACTGGTGCAATGAAATACTATTCTGCAATAAAAATGGACAAATACTGACAGATGCAACTTCAGCTGCTCCAGGAAATTATAGTGAGTGGGGAAAAAAAAATCCCCAAAGATCTCATATTGTATGTTTCTGTTTATATACAATTCTTGAGCTGAAAAAACTGTAGAAATGGAAAAGACCAGTTGCTGGGCGTAGAGCAGATGAAGGGTGGGAGCTGAGGCAGTGGGTATGCCTCTGAAAGGATAACTAGAGGGGTCTTTGTGGTAAACCTTGGTTCTGGACCTTATTTTGCTAGTATCAGTATGTTGAACTACAATTTTGTAAGATTTACCACTGGGGAAAATGGGTAGAGGGTGCCAAGGATCTCTCTGTACTATTTCTTTAAACTGAATGTGAATCTATTATCTCAAAATTAAAAGTTTAATTTTAAAGCTCCAATATAAGTTTTAAAGCCATAATAAGATCTTAACATATAATGTTCCATTATTAGTTTCACTAGAAGATACTTATAAAATGGGACATGCACTGTTATTTTGGGTAGGAGAGTATTCTCATTCTTTTTTTTCCTTTTTTTTTTTTTACTAAAAAAAGTGGGGAGGGAAAAATGGAGAACATTTTAGAGCTACAAACAGAGCCAAATCATGCATTTGCATAAGTCTTCAAAAATTTCAAAGGTCTTGAAAACATATAATCTATGAAGAGCTTTATTACAACATTTGGGTCTTAAAATGAGAGGGCAGATAATTTAATTCTAATCAAAAAAATTAACAGAAAAGAAGCAACTTGACCAAAGTTGGTGGCAAAGCCAAAATTAGATTCAAAGTTTACAAACAAGGCTATTTCTAGTTTTTTTTCTACCACATCAATTTCTTACTTTTAATTCAAGAGCAATATTGTTCCATAAAATACATGTTTCAAGTATATATTTTGTTAATAGTTGATTCATTTAAACAAAAAAAGAGTGTCTTATTTGTATTACCACATGTTCTCTAGGCAGCTGCTGCTGCTGCTAAGTCGCTTCAGACGTGTCTGACTCTATGCGACCCCATAGACAGCAGCCCACCAGACTCCCCTGTCCCTGGGATTCTCCAGGCAAGAATACTGGAGTGGGTTGCTATTTCCTTCTCCAATGCATGAAAGTGAAAAGTGAAAGTGAAGTCGCTCAGTCATGTCTAACTCTTAGTGAGCGTACCAGGCTCCTCCATCCATGGGATTTTCCAGGCAAGAGTACTGGAGTGAGGGTGCCACTGCCTTCTCTGAAATTACTCCTGAGTAAACTATAAATAGAAAATAACTACAATGTAACAACACTTTATAATGACTTAAAAGGGCCATTTACATTTAGAGTATGTATTTTAAATATTATCAAAACAGAACTTAAAAATAATATATCAACTTTATTAATTATATGTACATAATTTATACAAAAATGTTAAGGATTTTCCCCCCCATGATTATAAGGACACCTCTGATCAACTTTTTTATAATTAGCTGATACACATTCATATAATACTAATTAATTTTATTAGCCTAAAAAACTAAGTGAAATATAACCCCAAATAATCACCATCCACTTAGAAAAACAATTAAAATACTATCTAGGCAGAGACATTCATAAACATCACAGAAAATACATGTGCATGCAAAATGTGGAACTCCACAACTAAATTTTACTCTGAAATTGTTAAATGTTACTTTTAAACACACCACTAAAAAAGATAAGTCATATTTCTCCTAAAATAGAGGCATTGTTGACTAATAGAAACCATTGATTAATAAAAGTTACTAACGTGAAATACAAACAAATATCACTTTAAATAGATTTAAGGGGCATTTTACCTTTAGTAAGTTAAAACAGATGTCTTAGAATCAAGGATATATGATATTTTACAGAATCCTCTAATTCTGGAGTTGAAAAAAATTAGTGTTCTTTATTCTAGGCAAACGTGAAACACACATCTCAAATAGGTTAGACAATCTGCCCAGTCACAATCACAAATCAATTAGAAATTAGAAACCAAGGCTCTTGACTCCTAGCACCCAGTGGAAAGTTTTTTTGTATGAAACAAATACTTTAAAAGATACATCTTTTAAATGGTTGAACCAATGTCTTAAAGTACTTCCTATAAAGTATTCTTAGTGTCTCAGTTCTATTAAACACTCTGGGACATTTTCTCTGGTGAGTTCTTTTTAGCAGACTGCCAAGAATGATGTCAAGGAACTTATAAACTATGTGTTTTCTTTAGGGGTTTTATGGCTTAGGTCTTATGTTTTAAGTCTTTAATCTGTAACAAAAACCTATGGTAGATATAAAAAAGATTCAGAGATGAAGCAAAGAACAAAATACTGGGCCTGTACTCTTAGCTTACGTTCTAACAGAGATAACAAAACAAGTGAAGAACAAACAAATATATTAAGATAATGACAGGCAGGAATAAGTGCAATGAAATAAAATAAAACAGAGTTATGGGCATACACACTGAGGAAATCAGAATTGAAAGAGATATATGTACCCCAGTGTTCACTGCAGCACTGTTTACAATAAATAGGACATGGAAGCAATCTAGATGTCCACAGGCAGACCAATGGATAAGGAAGTTGTGGCACATACACACAATTAATATTACTGAGCTATAAAAAGGAACGCACATGAGTCAGTTCTAATGATGTGGATGAAACTGGAGCCTATTATACACAGTGAAGTAAGTCAGAAAGACAAACACCAATACTGTATATTAACGCATATATATGGAATTTAGAAAGATGGTAGCAACAATCTTACATGCAAGACAGCAAAAGACAGAGATGTAAAGAAAAGACTTTTGGACTCTGTGGGAGAAGGTGAGGGTAGGATGATTTAAGAGAACAGCATTGAAATATGTATAGTACACATGTAGAACAGATGACCAGTGCAAGTCTGATGTATGAAGCAGGGCACTCAAAGCCAGAGCTCTGGGACAACCCAGAGGGACAGGGTGGGGAAGGAGGTGGGAGCGGAGTTCAGGATCGGGGGGGACACATGTGCACCCGTGGCTGATTCATGTTGATGTATGGCAAAACCAATACAATATTGTAAAGTAATTAGCCTCCAATTAAAGGAAATAAATTTAAATTTAAGAAAAACAACAAAAAAAATCACAATATTGTAATTATCCTCCAATTAAAATAAATTAATTAATTTAAAAAAATTTTTAAGGAAATAAAGTGAAAACCTTCCTGGGAATTAAAAAAAATGAGAATAAAAAGTGATGAGTATTATATTAAATAAGATGGTGGTTAGGGTAGAAATTTCAGAAGGGGAAATACTAGGGAGAAACCTGAGTATAATATCACAAATATTGGAAAGGATCGACTAGGAAAATTCCAGGAGAAAGAAGCAGTAAGTACAAATGTCTTTGGTGGAAAGTATGCTAGATGTATTTTAGAATCTAAAAACCAATTTTATTGTACTCGTTCATATCTCTTTCCACTGTGGCACAGCATATACTTCAGAGCTTACCACTATTAAACCACATTACTCATTCTTACAAGAAATTTGAATTCATCTTGTAGCAGTCTTTTTATTCTGTTTTATGGGTGGGAAAAAAAATTCACTGTATAATAAATCCTCTAAGTGGCTAATTACATTGGGACTTTCTTAGAAGGAACTTTTAAAGAAAGGTTGAAGGTCATTTGCCTTTTTTTTTTCCCCAAACAAAATAAATTATATTAAACAAAAGCAATTTGTATGTTAAAAACACTGAGAAGAAAAATACAACCCTTTAGATAATTTACTGTATCACTTAAGGCTTTGGTGGCTCAGACGGTAAAGAATCCTCCTGCAATGTAGGAGACCCATGTGCGATACCTGGGTCAGGAAGATCCCTAAAGAAGGGAATGGCAACCCATTCCAGTATTCTTGCCTGGAGAATTCCATGAACAGAGGAGCCTAGTGGGCTGTAGTCCCTGGAGTTGCAAAGAGTCGGACATGACTGAGCTATTAACACTAACTTAAGGCTCTTACCTAGCTCTAATACCCATTTGATAAAAGGTTGAAATAAATAAAGGTTTCTATTTCCTCCTTTAAGAAGCAATTTTTAAAAACCAATAAAAAATAAACTCAAAATGGATTAAAGATCTAAACATAAGACCAGAAACTATAAAACTCCTAGAGGAAAACATAGGCAAAACACTCTCTGACATAAATCACAGCAGGATCCTCTATGACCCACACCTCTCAGAGTAATGGAAATAAAAGCAAAAATAAACAAATGGGACCTAATTAAACTTAAAAGCTTTTGCACAACAAAGGAAAATATAAGCAAGGTGAAAAAAAACAGCCTTCAGAATGGGAGAAAATAATAGCAAATGAAGCAACTGACAAAGAATTAATCTCAAAAATATACAAGCAACTCCTGCAGCTCAATTCCAAAAAAATAAACGACCCAATCAAAAAAATGAGCCAAAGAACTAGACATTTTTCCAAAGAAGACATACAGATGGCTAACAAACACATGAAAAGATGCTCAACATCACTCGTTATCAGAGAAATGCAAATCAAAACCACAATGAGGTACCATCTCACGCCGGTCAGAACGGCTGCTATCTAAAAGTCTACAAACAATAAATGCTGGAGAGGGTGTGGAAAAAAGGGAACCCTCTTACACTGTTGGTGGGAATGCAAACTAATACAGCCACTATGGAGAACAGTGTGGAGATTCCTTAAAAAACTGGAAATAGAACTGCCTTATGACCCAGCAATCCCACTGCTGGGCATACACACCAAGGAAATCAGAAGTGAAAGACACACGTGTATCCCAATGTTCATTGCAGCACTGTTTATAATAGCCAGGACATGGAAGCAACCTAGACATCCACTGGCAGACGAATGGATAAGAAAGCTGTGGTACACATACATAATGGAGTATTACTCAGCCATTAAAAAGAAGACATTTGAATCAGTTTTAATGAGGTGGATGAAACTGGAGCCTGTTATATGGAGTGAAGTAAGCCAGAAAGAAAAACACCAATACAGTATACTAATGCATATATATGGAATTTAGAAAGATGGTAACGATGACTCTATATGTGAGACAGCAAAAGAGACACAGATGTATAGAACAGTCTTTTGGACTCTATGGGAGAAGGTGAGGGTGGGATGATTTGGGAGAATAGCATTGAAACATGTATATTATCGTATGTGAAACAGATCGCCAGTCCAGGTTCGATGCATTGAGACAGGGTGCTCAGGGCTGGTGCACTGGGATGACCCTGAGGGATGAGATGGGGAGGGAGATGGGAGGGGGTTCAGGATGGGGAATACATGTACACCCATGGTGAATTCATGTCAATGTATGGCAAAACCACTACAATACTGTAAAGTAATTAGCCTCCAAATGAAAGAAAAAAAAAAAAAAACAATCATTTTCAAACCATCCTCAACTAGCTACTACAACATGAAAATAAGTCCAGTCCAGGTTCAATGCACAATACTGGATGCTTGGGGCTAGTGCACTGGGACGACCCAGAGGGATGGTATGGGGGGGGAGGAGGGTTCAGGATGGGGAGCACATGTATACCTGTGATGGATTCATTTTGATATTTGGCAAAACTAATACAATTATGTAAAGTTTAAAAATAAAATAAAATTAAAAAAAAAAACACATAATGTATATACTATAAAAATTTATATATGCAGTAAAGGCAAAATACTCAAAGAGAATATGCATATGAAGAAATGCAAAGAATATTAGATATAAATTAAATATTTAAGTTTCAAAAGCATAAAATGCTCTAAGAGATAATTAAAAACCAAAAGAAAGATGTTCTAGTTTTTCCTCACCATGTTCATAAATCATAACTTGGCATTACAGGCTCAGAGTCTTCAATCAGAAACAAAACCTTTGAAATATCAGTCTCTAAAGTAAAAAATATAAATTTTAATGTGGTTATATTTCAGGTTCATTTCAGTTCAACTAATGAAAAATGTTAAAGTTCTCATCAGTCCAAGATTTCAGAGAAACATGGTTCCTGTTTTTCAAAGCAACCCTCAGAAAAGCTCACGTGCCAATTCTACTCATTTCAGCAGATCTATAGAGGAAACCATAAGATGGGGTTTAAATAAGAGAACTGCAGTTAACTACTTATCAGAAAAGGTAAATTAATATTTCTGTATCAATCCCCCAGGCTAAAAGACCACCCAAAGACATTTTCACTGGACAAAACTTATAAAATCAAAGAGGAAGTCCTCACCACCAAAGAAAACAATACTCTTTCAAGGAGAATTTATTTGTGAGACAAATCAAAACCTTTAAGCTTCAGACTCTTTTTTTAAACAAGAATAGCAAATGATTTTATTTTGATTGGAAAGCCATTAAATACTATGTTCCTTGATATCAAAAGCTATATGTAACACAACTAAACACGGACAATAATAACAGAATTTTAAAATTCCTGTATTCTCATACTAAAAATTACACATTTTAACTTTTTATCTTCCCTTTGGCACTAGGCCAAAAGAATTTTCCAGTGCATGCAACCTAAGGGCATCATTTTCCTCACTACTCTTCTGGTAGTATTGTGAAAGCTGAAGCAAATGTTCTCCCAGAAAGGTTCCATCATGGAAAACTGCTGGGATCACTGCAGTAAACAAATAAAATATGTTTCTTTACTATAAAAACTTGCTTTTAAAGATTTAATATGCATTGCTAATCAAGTTCTAAGATAAAGTATGAAATGTATTTCCCAAAATATATGACAAAGGAATAAAAATTTAGTATGTAAAAAAATCTCTATATATCTTCAAAAATATTCAAGTTTCCTGGAATATAGTTTGAGAAATGCTATCAAAAGTGCAAACTAAGAAGGATGAAAAATTCTAACTGGCCCACAGAAATTGGTAGGTTCAATGCAGGGCTTCCCAAAATAAGACACAACAAATGGCTTTCGCTGTCAAACTTTTAAGAATGTTTGACATACGTAAACTCTGTAAATAGGCCAATTCTTTGTGCTAATCTTTGTGAAAATATACTTCATAGTTAAGTAGCAGACTTTCTTGGGTCATTCTTAACAAGTTAAGAGTAGATACTTTAGAGAGAGAGATTTTAAAAATATGTAGACTGTGTAAGTGAAAATTTTTAAAATGTTGAAAGGCAAAGAAGAGACAAGCCCCATTCTGTGAGAAAATCTTTGAATGATACATATGTGCTAAAGGACTGGTAAGCACAAAATACAAAGAATTCTTAATACTCAATATTAAGAAAACAAAGATTTCAACTTAAAAATGAGCACAAAGACCTAAACAGAGAACTCAACAAAGAAGACATCCAGATGTCACACAAGCATGTGTTACCAGGGAAATGCAAATCAGAATGAGATACCACCACGCACCCATTAGATTGAACAAAGTTCCAACCCGAGTGCTGTCAAACACCAAATGCTATTAAGGACGAGGAACAAGGAGAATTTTCATTCACTGTGGGTGAGAACGCAGTACGACAGAGCCACTGCAGAAGTCCATTTGACAGCGCTTCACAAAACTAAACATACTCCCAGCACGGGATTTAGCGATAGGTTTCTTAGTATTTAACCAGTGAGGTGAATACTTACATCCAGAAGCTTTATTCATAACTACCAAAACATCAAGGTAACTAAAGTGTTCTTCACTAAGTGCCTGGATAAACAAACTGTGGTACATCCAGAGAATGAAATATTATTCAACAATAAAAAGAACGAGCAATGGCGCCACAAAAAGACATGGAAGAAACTTCAATGCGTATTACTAGGTGAAGAAGCCAAACCAGAAAGTCTACATACTATATACTTCCAACTACATGATATTCTGGAAAAAGGTAAAACTATGGAAACAGCCAAAAGGTCAGTGGTTGCCAGAGGTTCAGGGGAAGTGAAGGGATGAACAGGTAGAACACAGAAAACTTTCAGGGTGGTGAAACTACTCGGTAATGATAGATAGCTGCCATTATCTGTGCAATATAAGTTAAGGACTTTAGTTTATAATTGTGTTCTTTGGAAGAATGATGCTAAAGCTGAAACTCCAGTACTTTGGCCACCTCATGCAAAGAGTTGACTCATTGGAAAAGACTGATGCTGGGAGGGATTGGGGGCAGGAGAAGGGGACAACAGAGGATGAGATGGCTGGATGGCATCACTGACTCAATGGACGTGAGTCTGAGTGAACTCCAGGAGTTGGTGATGGACAGGGAGGCCTGGCGTGCTGCAATTCTTGGGGTCACAAAGAGTCAGACACGACTGAGGGACTGAACTGAACTGACTATCTATCTGGGCTTCCCTCGTGGCTCAGTGGTAAAGAATCCACCTGCCAATGCAGGAGACACGAGTTCAATCCCTGATCCAGAAAATCCCTCTTGCTACGGAGCAACTAAGCCCGTGCGCCATAACTATTGAGCCTGTGCTCTAGAGCCTGGAAGCCACAACTACTGAGCCCACGTGCCCTAGAGCCCATGCTCTGCAGCAAGAGAAGCCACCGCAGTGAGAGCCCACACAGTACAAGGAAGAGGAGACCCCGCCCGCTTCCACTAGAGAACGTCTGTGCAGCAACAAAGACCCAGCCCAGTCTAAAATAAAATAAATAGATAGAATTATATATAAATATATATATATAAAACTGCCCTTTCAATTTTAAATGAAATGCGGGTCAGGGAAGCAGTGGTGGTAGAGGAGTATATGGCAACCCTCTATACTTTCAGCTTAATTTTTCTCTAAATCTAAGACTGTTCTTAAAAATAAAGACTATAAATTATTAAATAACACAATAAAATAAAAGCAAGCAATTCAAGTGAGAAAAAGTTATTTCTTTTCAAATTTTATGAAATTATTACTTTTAATGAATCACAAATTCTACAATAAGACTAATTTTTAAATATTTTTGTCATCTACTCTAGCAGAGTAAGAAAGAATATCATCCTAGTGTCCAAGGATCAAAACAACTCAGGTCATGAAAGTAAAACAATAAAATAAAATAAAATAAAATACCTAGTGTCTTAATTAGTGTCATCAAATCATTTTACACCTGCTGTATGTCTCTGACACTTTTACTGCAGTCGCCTCATCTTCACTTAATTTACTAAGTAAACAGATGTCAGAGACACTGCTACATTCAAAAGGGTAACATCAATTCAAAGGAAAAGCTACGACACAGTAATAAATTCACTTGTCTCTTAATCCAGCACTCCCATTCTTTAAATCATTTCTATTTAGATTTTTTATAAACATTTTTCCCAGGGTCCTTCCAATAACTTCTGCAGACAGACATTTGAACTCTTACTCAATTTAAATGAGTCAATTTAATTCTCTTGGTCTTCTGATAAAGGGAGAAATCAATGTTCTAATTATAGCATTATAGAACACAGTTCTATAATAATATTAACTTGGGTCAACAGGATTTTGCCATCCAAGTGCTTATTGTATCGGTGATAACCTATTTACCACCAAAAAGAACAGAGCAAAATTTTCAAACACGTTACAATAAAAATGGTTTACTTTCTCATGCCTTTATAGGTACATGCAGCAAAATATTTTAGTTAAATACACACATATATACACAATCAAAATCAGTTATCTAAACTGACATCAAAGCTACTATAAATACATATTTGGTTCTAGTAAAAATATATCATGGTTGTATGCAACAAAACTAATGAATTGCAATACAAAGTTAAGCTGATTCTGCAGCAGTGCTTTTATTACAGTGACTTAACCCCATTTAAACCCAATCTCATCCTGAGTAGTATTCATCTAATTTCACACTACTTCGTAATTTTTACTCCAAAAGAGGTTGACTACTCATTTAGGAAATTTATGTGTCCATGATATCAAGTCACAACAGATATACATTAAAAGGTTTAAACTACTGTGGAAAGACCTGTAAATAGCTGAATAGTGTTTAATGGAAGACAATGGACCTAATTCTTGGAAACTTGCAAGTTCCAGTAATTTTCCTGCATGATTAAATTTTTGTGTCAATAAAAAATAATGAAGTGGCAGCCAAAACCTGTTTAACTGTAGTGTGATAATGGGAAGTTGGAAAAGGGAATGTGGGATGATAGTAACTCAATATGCAAATAATGGTCAAACAGGGTCAAGATACAACTCTAGACAGACTTCATAATAACTGGAATAGAGAAAAGTCACAGGAAATTGGGTTATCACAAGGGAAAAGACAGCAATGATCAGAGCTTTCCAACCATGTTCTTTGTATCTCTTATGCAACTGGGTGTAAGTGCATAGATTTCAATCCCCTCAGCCTGTGGAATGGTTGGCTAGGGCCAGGGGTACTCAGGCTCCCCACCGCCTGTCGTCACCTGTCAGGACCAACCTTGTGCTTTTACATTCCATGGCCCTATGAATACTAATATTTTTACTTGTGGTGTGATGTGCAAAAATCACTGCGAATGCCTGAAAAAATGTAACCAACTCTTACACCACAGCAGTCACACTGAGGAAGGGGGTTTTTCCAAGAGTGAAAAATCTGTCACATTAAATTAAGACCAGTAATTTGACTGTTATTGGTATTATGGATTTAGTTTTAATCTCTCAATTTGTTTAAAATGTATCATTGCGTAAGATTTAAACACAGTAAGAAGTTGCTGTGTATATATGTTTATCTGTATATGTTTGTATGTATTTCAGGAATGTTAGCCTAACAATGCTTCACATTAATAGTGGGGTTGGGGAGGATTTCCTTCCCCGTTTTAATGGGATCTGGACTAAACACAAGGTTGAAAAGCACTTGGTTAGTGGGTCTGGAGTTAAACAGCTTGAAGCTCTGGCCTAAGCTAAGCTAAGCTAAGTCACTTCAGTTGTGTCCGACTGTGCGACCCCATAGATGTCAGCCCACCAGGCTCCCCCGTCCCTGGGATTCTCCAGGCAAGAACACTGGAGTGGGTTGCCATTTCCTTCTCCAATGCATGAAAGTGAAAAGTCAAAGTGAAGTCGCTCAGTCGTGTCCGACTCTTAGTGACCCCATGGACCACAGCCTACCAGGCTCCTCCATCCATGGGATTTTCCAGGCAAGAGTACTGGAGTGGGGTGCCATTGCCTTCTCCAAAGCTCCGGCCTACCACTTACAAACTTTGTGATTCTAGGAAAGCTATTTACCTTCTCTTTGAGCCTCAGTTTCTCTATTTGTAAGATAATGATAATTCTTATCCACAGAAGGGTCTTTGTGAGGATTCAAGTCTAAAACGTGATTAGCCTGGTATATTCTTTAATTAATTTATTTATTATTTAAGGATACTTGCTTTACAGAATTTTGCTGTTTTCTGTCAAACCTCAACATGAATCAGCCATAGGTATACATATATCCCCTCCCTTTTGAAACTCCCTCCCATCTCACTCCCCAGCCCACCCCTCTTGCTTGATACAGAGCCCGTTTGAGTGTATATTCTTGACAAACATATGCTGGTTAGCAAGGAGAGCTGACTTTAGAATGCTAAAAGTACGTTTCACATATAACGAAAGCATAGTTTTAATTTAATTTATCCATCTTAGATAAAATACAATGGAAACCTGACTATATATATGTGACCATATTCCGTCTTTAAAGGGGATAGGGGACAGCAATATTGCTTTAGAAGGACTCCTACCATTCTAAAAATACTGTCCCCGCAGCTGTTTAAAATTTATTTTTTTAGACCATAGCACCACTGTTTGGTTGTTTCCAATTTCTAAAACCACAAATAGTAAAAGTGTACTCAGTCTACTGCAAACATAAATAGCAAATGCACGCTTCAGCACTTTTTAAAGGATATGGAAATTGGCAACAAAAATGCAGTTCATGTTGAAAATTTATGACAGCCCTGCCATATTTCTTCAGAAATACAATCAGGTAAAAATTAGGAAGATCTCTACCAGCTGGGTGGTATTTTTATGTTTTTTTACTTATATTTTCACTAACTGAAAGACTTTCATTATGCAACTTCTGGCACTTGATAAAATAGAGCAATAGTACCTTTGCTAAAACCACAGTTTCTTTGGTTATGTTTAGCATTACACAAACATCTTTCACCTTAGATATCCTTTTGCATTAGAGTGTTTAATTTTAAATTGACTAAAGGGAATTTCTTTTTTCAGAATATTATGCTTTCTGGATATCATTAG
Source organism: Bos mutus (assembly GCF_027580195.1). Taxonomy (NCBI): domain Eukaryota; kingdom Metazoa; phylum Chordata; class Mammalia; order Artiodactyla; family Bovidae; genus Bos; species Bos mutus. The sequence goes on along the minus strand of NC_091639.1, from coordinate 31,405,317 downwards.
CACAAGAATTGTATTTTTATAACTTCTCGAAAGATTATGTGTGTGTTACAATTATTAGGCATTTGGTTCCATAAAAATATTGTGAGAACTACTGCTAAAAGATGAAAATATGAAAGTGATTCAGGGAAACACAGACAGGGCTGATTTACTGTGATACTATAAATCACAAGAGAAAAAAGTCTGTTTCAGAAAATATGTAAAAAAAGAACAACATGGATTCAGTGCCTCTTCCCTGATACGGTTTATCTAATATAACATATCCTCAAGCTTCTGAGACAGAGAAAGAAAAGAAAATCATTCTTGGACCAAAGGTTGAAATAAATAATATTTACCGTGAAACTCAACAATGGAGAAAAGAGTTTTGTCATTAGGACAAATTCTTCACTACTCTATTTCTCATCACAGTATTTAAATTCCTGCTGCTACATACTGAAACTGGTTTTTAAATACCAGGGCTAGGAAGAGTAAAAGATCATGTGTTAATCTTTTGATAAAATTTTTTAAAAAGCTGAATTAGTACTGAGTGAACAAATGATTAAGCAGAGGAGAAAATGGCACTTGGTCATTTCAGATAACTTTTCCTTTTAATGAGATTTTTTTAAAAGATCAATTCAAAAGTTGATGACCAGTTACTCTACACTTTCTTCTTAATTGAAAGAAAAAAAAAACTGCCAAGGAACTTTTTAAATGGCTCTTCTTTTTCATGGTGGTCCCTCTTTATATGCATTTTTACTAAAAATACTATGAAATATTTTTAAAGAGTCACTGAATATATGGCTTATTCAATTGGATGAAAACTACATATCTGTTTTATATGTTTTATAAAGCCAAACAAAAATAAGGAAAAATTTAGATTAAAATAGGCACTGTAACAAAACTACAAACTGAATGAGAAAAACAAAAGTTCTGTGATATTTGCAGAAAACGAAACTATTATATTTCTTAGTTTACTGAAAAAAAAATAAGAAAGTTAAGACTATAAAACTATTATGCTTTGAATTTTTAAGTCCCTATGTGTTATGTAAACATTGCTCTTTCCCCCTGTCTTGTAAAGGGCATCTGATTTTTGCGAGACAATTGCTTTTCTTTAAATTTACACACTGGGAAGTGAACCTAACTGCTAACCAAATCTAAAAAATACTCAAATTACATCATAAATTAAGAAACCTACTATATTTTTCTCATCTACAATCAGAACTTACTGAAACTGTGAACTTAAAAAAGCATTCAGACTGAATTTCTTACTTTGAATGCTATTTAAATACTATGAACTTTATAATACTATATCATTACATTTCTAGATATCATCTAAAAACATTTCAAAGTTCTCAACTTATCTAATATCTTTTCTGCTGAATAAGGTATTATCTGAAAGGTTAGTGACTTTGAATTGTCCATTATTACTTTAAGATGATACTTAATCATATTTTCCTAAAATAAGAGATGGTTAAATCAATATAAAAGCTACAAAGAAAATAATATTTTTTAAAATAGCTTTTCAAAATAGGAATACATATTCTACTGATGCAATTTTCTGATTTGAAATCGGATCACTTTTACAAAAAATTTTAAAAAACTGATTGTCATTTTTTATTCACCAAAAGTAGAAAAAAGACAATAAAAGAACAAATGTCCACCTCAGTTGCTACAGCCACGAGTTCTGAAATGGAAAGAAGTTAAGAATCAAACAGTAGCAGCTTCTGGAACATATAAACACTGCAATTTAAAACTACAAAGTCTCCTAATGTAACAGTTTTTTATTAAAAAACATTTTTACAAAACTGACCAAAAGACAACAGAGAGAAAAAAGAATGAGTCTTTACATTGCAATAATTTGCTGAAATTTTCATTTCTGAAACAAATCAAATTTTAGAACTTGGGAGTAACCACATACAATGAATCAATGTGTCATCTATAATAATACTGATACACTGAAAAAAACTTTCATTCTTAAGTTGTGAAATAACTTAAGATTTTGAGGAAAATTTGGTTGATCTTATGTTAATTACAACAGCCTACATGAATGTTTTTTAACTACATAAAGAGCTATAACTTTTTAAATTCTATAGATACAGTCCTTGAGTTACTCTGAGTGAAATCACACTATCTTAAATGATAATGTTTGGAACATTATCTTAAACATATCATTTAAGATATGTTTCAGTTATTGCAACAGTTCACGTATTCTTTTTTGAGTAGACACATTAATTTCTAATCAAATCTTTTATTCTAAGCTCTAAATAATATGGAATTAAATAATAGAATAATCCAAGGGAATCACAACAGACAGACTGATTACAACAGTTTATTTTCTGTACTGTTACTTTTTTTTACAAATATTTGTGGTATTTTGTAACATTAAAATCAATCATAAGAAAAGAAATATTAAGTGCTTATTAAGGCTGCTGTCATGGGATATTAAGGGATGGAATATCCTAAAAATCAGAAATACAAATAATTTTATATTTCAAAATTTATTAACTAAGGATAATAAGATGCATTTATTAAAAAAACATTTTAAATGTTGTTATATTGGATTAGAGTACGTATATAGTTAATGAATACCTCTAATACAGAGTTAAGTCTATTTTTCCTTGTCAGAAAAAAAAAAAAAGACTTCAACTTAATTTTAAACAATTTTATCACACTATTACACAAACTTAAAGCGTGTACCAATAATGTAACCTGAAACCTACTCTGACATCTGAGAAATTACTAATTAAAGCATGAATCTTCACAATTCAGCAGCACTTTAAATATTTTTATGAAAAAAAAACATTATTTGCACATTTACTCTTTAACCACATGAAAAACATTTCCTGGGCTTCTTATAGCGAAAAAAGTCACTTGTTTTGGAATAAAGTATATACCCAAAATACTTGGTAATCCAATAGACTATTTTTCCTACATTATGGTCAGGCAAGAAACCCCACCAAATATTGAAGATTGACATTCGTAGGTAATTCAATAGTCAGATGATGATTCTCCAGTAGTTTCACAGTAGCATAATTTTTCACATTACTTGAAACCACTGTTAAACCTATAACACATTTTCTGTTTCGCTATGGGTGTTTTTTCTATCTTTAACTCTAGAAGAAATATCTTTTATCTGTCTACAGTACAAAAAGCATTCATAATTCAGAAATGTTTTCCTCTTTTGCAATGCATGACTTTGAACTCAAGATTTCTCAAAGATCAGTTAAACATTAAAAAAAAAAAAAAATGTTTCTTTAAGACCAGAGCCTTATTTATGTGAGTCTGTGGCTTAACTGACAAAAATTTTTCTGTTCCAAGCAAAGTCAGTCAGTTTACATCTTAAAACACCGTAATCTAGCTTCAATTCATAGAGATATCTGTGAGGGAAGACAATAAAATGTTGCATACCCTTCTATCAAATCACAGACTGTAACAAACATTAATTACTCTGTGTGACAGACAAGAGATAAAAATAAAACAAATTGACGAGAGGAAATAAATACTTAGTTTTAAAAAGTAATCAGCAATAATACATCTATATATTTATATAACACATTTATGCAACAGTTTCTATTTAACTCAGCAAATATTAATGAAACTCTAATATGTGAACATAGTGAGTGCCATGTTTGATCAAATGCCATAGGTGATCATTAATAAGCATCTAGAAATTTGTTCTCTAATTAGATTATTATACAAAATACTGTCCATATAATTGTCATGTATATTTTATTGCCTTCTTAGAAATTAAAGTGACCAATATTAAGTGATAGCTAAGCCACCCAATGTTAAATGAAAACAAGTATAAATTAATACATTAATGAAGAACATCCACAATCAAAATGTCCAGTAAAATAGCTGAAGCAGATCTAATTTTGACTTATAATTTTTAAAATTTACAAATTTTCAAGATTCCAAAATCACATATTTAAATGCAGCTAATATAACAATCCCACATTTTTGTTGATAGCACCTATTACATGCAAGGTACAGATGTTAAACACTTTGTATTTTTGCACTTAGTTATTGCTCAGAACACCCCTTCATTTTATAGATGATGAAAAGTAAGTTGCTCACCTAGAAGTGAGTAACTTACTAAAGGTCACACAGTTATTAATTGACAGACTATTGGTTTAGAAGTCCATGCTCTTGAGGTCTATCCTAATAAGTAAGTATCACAGGAAAATTTGACTTTTTAAAGTTGGAAGAAAAAATGTGATATTCATTTACTTAATGCCTGAGTCCAATATCTAATAGATTATTACATGAGCATACATACACAGCTTAAGTCTGATATAAAATTATTGTACAGTTCTTGTAACAAATGGACATTCTATACATTATTTATTTTCTATATTTATTTTTTAATTTTATTTTATTTTTAAACTTTACATAATTGTATTAGTTTTGCCAAATATCAAAATTATTCTTAAATTTGAATAGTTCTGATCTAAACAATCATATATGCCCATATACACACAAGCACATATATACTAACTTCCTTAACAGAATATAAGGATTTCAATATAATTTTAATAAACTTATTAAATTCAAGAATAAAAACATTTTCTGATTAGTAATTTAAATAAAATGATTAAATATGTATTAAATTGCATTTTGTTTACTGAAATTCTAATATGTACATTTAAATGAATAATAACAGATAACACAGTAATCATTCACTTTATTTTTTAAATTTTATTTTATCTATTTATTTATTATTTATTTATTGGCCCCACAGTTTGGCATGTGGGATCTTAATTCCCCGACCAGGGATCGAACCCACGACCCCTACACTGGAAGCACAGAATTTTAACCACTCTCCACCAGGGAAGTCCTTCAGTATAGTTTTAATGTGAACTATAAGTTACCCTTTTCAACTCAGTTATCCTGCAGTTAGAATTAGAATTTAAAACAAGAATTGCTAAATGCAAATACTCTTGTTCAGCAATTCCCCTGAACATCTTATTCAGCAAGAATTCATTTCTAATTGCTTCACTTAGGTAAGGCACTTACTTTTCTTTGCAGTGAACAATGTTTCGTGTCTGGCTAAATATAGGAAGTTACACCACCAATGGAATGTGATTATCTATAATGAGAGTAAGTTACTCCATATTCCCATTTTGAAAAATAAATTAATGTATCAACACACTCTATAACATTTATATAAACTTTAAAATACTAGCTAGCTAAAAGTGAAAAGAACATATAATCGGGCTAATTTCATACCATGCATAATCATTCCTCACAGAATTTTTATTACACAGTATGGAATGGATTATAGTAAATGTATTTCACACATGCTATTTCTTATTCAAAAGGAAATACAGAATAGGATATAGAAAAGTTCTAGCCAAATCTTCATTCAGATCCAACATTCACGGACGCCACTGTAATTGAAAGACATTTCCAAACAGATAGCTGTGGACCTCATTTTCCTTTAAAATAATATGTCTTTCACATCTGTTCCAACTAAAACATTCATGTTCTTAAACTTCACCAAACTGCCTTATGCTTAGTTTTTAAAATATTGTAGTTTTATTTTGTTTTACTTTAATTTACAACTAGTTAAGCTCATAAAATAGAGTTCAAATTTTCAAATTATGTTAACATGTTAAAAAATAGTATCATATGCATACCTAATCAACGTTTTACATCAGTTATTTCCAATGTTTCTGAAACTCCACTTGATTTTAACTGACCTTCATACAACTTCCTAAAATGGGATACATTATATATTTTAAGATCAATGTGAATTCACTTTTAATTTCCCTTTGAATATATCTTCTCAAATAGAGACAAAGTTTGCAAATAAGAGGCAAATATGAATTCGATCAGTTTTCAAAATTTTACTTTTCTTTTGACCTACTCAATAATTATAAATTAAAAATAAATATGCAGTATTAAAACATGGCGTAGGCATCTTTGAATTAACGATGATACTATCTCTGGAATGTGTACAAAATTATCATATTTCAGATAATTAAGAAATGAGTTCAAAGAAGTTTCAGATTGAAGGTGTATTAAAATCAAAGTAATTATTATGAGAGAAAGGATAAAGAGAAGAAAGGAAAATAGTGAAGGCCTTATGCACTTCTTGATGAAATATTTTAAAAAGCAAAAATCTACAATAACAAAAATTTAAGATTACTGTTTATCTAATAGTAAATTCAAAAGTTTTTACAACATTAATGGAAACTTACTCAGATTGGTTTTAAACAATTACCTTTTCCAGAAAGCAGTCAAATGACCAGTTTAAGAAAACTGACTAAATACCTTTGTCCATAAGCCTTTCTTAACAGCTAACTTCATAAAGTCTTGTATGCTATCACCTCTCCTCTCAACAAAATCCCTATTTTGAAATACTTTTCTATTCAATTTAGAGTATTTACCTAGATAAGGAAATTAGTGGTTCTCAACAACATAAATACAACATTTATAAACCAGATAAAATTGTATGTAATGTACTGAAGAATGAATTGTTATAGCAGAGGGGTATTTGTACTTTTTACTCTGATTTTCAGATGCAAATATTCATAAAGCAGAAGGAAATTACAATGCAAATTGGGGACACCCTACAAACATATACATGTGCATATAATAACAGAGAATCTTACAAAGTAACATCAAATATAAGACAGTAAGATAGAGAATACACAAATACTGATAACATCATCAAGGATGGTAGACTCCAAGATGGAAGTTTTGCACCATGGTGTGGAGAAGGTTTCAATTTGAATTAAAACCCAGGAAAAACAGTCATTTTAAGTGTGTAGAAAGTGAAAGTATTAATTGCTCAGTCATGTCTGACTCTTTGCCACCCTATGAACTGTAGCCCTCCAGGCTCCTCTGTCCATGGAATTCTCCAGGAGTGGGTATCTTCAGGGGGTCTTCCCAATGCAGGAATTGAACTCAGGTCTCCCACAGTGCAAGCAGATTCTTTGTTGAGCCACCAGGCAGAGAAGGTCATAAAGGTATGGAGGAGATGGTGATGAACAAAGGTACAGAGCGGAGAGAAGGAACAGAAAAATGACATGTGAAAGCAACATGAGAAACAAAAAAGGAGGCACAGGCCATGAAGTTAATAAATGACATTAACATTTATCCACCTATTCAGATCAAAATCTAAGGTGTCATCAATGACATGTTCTTTCTCTTACAATCTGCAGCTGAACTGTTACCAATTCCTGTTAACTCTGCCTCCCAAATAGATCTTAAACCGGTGCTCATCACTAGTTCCCCAGTACCAGCCCCATGGCTCAGACACAGCATCTCTCAGCTGAACTGCTTCTGTGGTCTCCCAGGTGGTCTCCCTGTATCTCCTGGTCCCCATTTCCATCTCACCCTCACAAGAAACCAATTCTCTGCCAGGCTGGTCCGTTTAAAACATAAATCAGGTCATTGTACCCCCTCACTGAAAAACCTTTCAGCGGATTACCAGCACTCTCAGAATGAAGCCTACAATCTTCAACATGACAAGCACTGATTTGGTGCTTATCTGTATTTTCAGTTTGACCTTGTTCCTCTCCAGCCTTACGTGAGCTCCTGCCCTCCCATGAAGGACTCCTCTGAGTTCCTCAGACAAAACCTGCTCTCTTGTCTATCTCCAACAAGCCCCACTGTAACATTCACAAAGAAGTCCTCCCTGATCACCCCTCACCTGAGTCCCTCAACAAAGCGAGATATTCTTACAAGCTCAGATTGACTGGTACTTCTCTGTCACAACACTCTATGGATTACACTTAAGAGTTATTTGATGGCTTTTTATTATCTTTTAAGTGGTGGCTTGCTATAACAAACTGCAAGGTTTCATTGAGAAGGGACTCTAGTATTCTACCATTCCCCAGGGATGACACAAAAGTGGGAAATAATAAAGATTTGCTAAATGCTAAGTCAAAGAGACACAGGAAGATGTTGCCAACCAGAAGATTCAGAGGATATAACAGACTCTCAGGTCACCAAATATTCAATCTAGAAGAACATTTACAGACGATTTACTTCAATGGTTCCTGACTCTACTCATCAGAGTCCTCAGATTCAACAAGATGCCTCAAAGACCAGGAGGAGGACCAGCCAGCAAGGTACTGGTGTCATCTATCACCAACTTCTGCCTTGGCTCAAACCAAATCAGATTCACTTTCATGCGTTTTTACATATTGTGTCTTTATATAACACTTCCTTTGGAGGTGGGGGGGGGGGGGAGAAAAGCTTGAAATCCTCTGCCCTAAATAACTTCTGAATCTTAACCCATATACTCCATCCATTCATATTAGAGTCCTTCCTCCAGCCACTGCTCCTAATATCATAATATCCTGATAGAAAGTGCCCTGGTAACCCTGGTTAAAACCTCAGATCATCTTAAATCTCTGCTTCCTTCATTCTTGTACATCCAATCAACCACCAGATCCTGGGATTCTTCCCTCCTCTCATCTACCCCTTCTCCCCCATTACCACTGCTGCCAGACTAAAACAGACCTAGATCCTTTCTGTTCCTGGAATTACTACAACAACATCTTATGCAGCTTATGCTCAACTGCTCAGTCATGTTCGACTCTGTGACCCCATGGACTGTAGCCCGCCAGGCTCCTCTGCCCATGGAATTCTCTAGGCAAGAATGCTGGAGTGGGTTGCCACTTCTCTTCCAAGGGACCTTCCTGACCCAGGGATTGAATGTACATCTCTTATGTCTCCTTCATTGGCAGGCAGGTTCGTCACCTGCTGAGCCATCTGGGAAACCCTCCTATGCAGTTTACTTAACTCCAATTTCCCCTTCCTCAAAAACACCCATGTTGGACTCTCTTCCACATAGTACTTTCATTATATCCGTAGCAGAAAATTCCCCTCCCTGATTTTAAAATCCTCCTTACCTGTCCAAACCATCTATTTAACCTTCTAGACTTCCTATTTCTTATCTCGGTTTTCTCAAAAGTCCATCGTCATCACTCAAGCAGGATGCTGACAACTCTCCTGTCCGCCTATCTAAACCAGAGCTCCAAAGCTGCACGGCCTAAGTGACCAAGGTGCATTTGACACACTGAAGCAGAATTTTGTGTTCTTAGTTTGACTAATGTAAACTATAGGAGCAATCTTTATATTGGATGCATTCTTTGTACTTCTTTGGTACATTAAACCTTGGCAGAAAACCTCACAATTACACAACGAAAAATTACTAAGGTTATGAAAGAATTAGATAACATAGAGCCTACAGTCTGCATTTTACGGATGAGGAAATGAAACTCAAAAGAGTAAGCCATTTGTTCAAGGTCACACAGCAAAGTTAAGGGTAGGCCAGGAACTAGACCACTAGCAGCTCTGCTCATCCCTTTTTCTTCTAGTCTGGCTCTATCCCAACTATCTTCACAGGAAACTTCAGAGTGCATACTTAGATCTATATAACTGGGCTCTAGACTTGGGCTGCAGGAGTTTTAATATAGGTCATAACATTTACTAGGAAAGAAAAAAAGCAAAAAACCCTGATTCTCCATTATAGTAATTTTTAGCTATTGTCTTCCTACCTGTGTGGAATGGTAACATTCATTTAACAAAGAGTTACTTTGCTCCTAACAGGTGCTGGGGATAGAGCAGGGGACAGAACTAACCATTCACTTCATGAAGAAAATACTTCAGTAGGGTAAACTAATATGAATGAATAAGTTAAATATTTACAGTGTCAGACAGTGATGAATAAGAAAAATAGGTGAGGAATAAGGAAGGGAAGGGTATATACTTCATAATCATTCAGGGGATCAGGAGATGAGAAGCAACCAACAACCAAGCGATGAGCAGGAAGTGACTAAACAAGGTAAAAGAAACACCAGAAGAGTGAGGTTCTTCCGGATAATGAATAATGTCTTTCAGCAAGAAAGGTGATCAACTATGTCAAATGTTATAGATCAATGAAGGTAAGCACTAAAAACTGACCACTAGATTTAGTAATGCAGAGGTCACTGGTGACCCTCAGAAGCACAGTCTGAGTGGAGTGATAGAAGCAAAAATTTGAATGAAGTGGCTTCAAGAGAAAGAGAAGGTAACTGGAGACTGTGAGAACAGACAACTCTGTAAAGTTCTGCTAAAAGGGGAGCAGAGCAATGGGAATATTAGGAACGATGCACAATCAATATGTTGTGGTTGCTACTGTTGTTTATTGTTTGAGAGTAGAGGAAATTTATGCAACTCCAAATGCTGTTGATTAGCAAAATAAAAACTACAAATTCTGGTGTAATGTCTTTGAGGAGGTGAGAGAAGACAGAATCAAATGCATATGTGCAGGGCGTTGGCCTCAGATAGGAGCACAGAGAGTTCATCCATAGTAACAGTCCAGGTCGTGGGCACAGACAGAGATGAAGATGTATATTTGGTGTTGGGAACTTATTTAAATTTTCCAGTAAATAGTTTTATCATCTCAGTGAAACAGAGAGTAAAAGTTAGCAACTGACAGTAATGCTAAAGAAGAGGTGCTGAATGTTTAGAAAGAAAGGAGAATGTATAAGAGGGCTATTAAAAAAAAAAACAGAATAGGGAATGAACTGGGAGAATCAAAAAGTTTGCAAAGTACAAGCTGAAATTAGTGGTCATGATATAAATCAGAAAAGTCAGTATCAAGTATTTTCTTCAGACACACTGACTTGTGCCTATGTAGAGCCAGCCTAAACACAGAGTAGGCAGGAAGGTGAAGTTAATTCAAGGAAGGAGGGAAAGAGGAGCAAAACAACTGAGGAGGAAGAAAGCAGAATGAGCAAAATAGAGTTGCAGGTACTTGCATTGTGATGATTATAATGACAGTGGAGACTAGAGGTACGTAAAGGAGGAAGACAAGAATTCAAGAAGGGTAAGAGAATAAAAAAGTTTACAGAGCAATGGGTTTGTTAAGTTGGGATAGTAAAGAGGTGTGCTATGAAGAGAAACAGTGCTGATCAAAGAGGGCAAGTCTTGAAACTGAGTTTATAAAATGGTTGCCAATATTGACAATAACAAGATTAATAATGGGACCAGAGAAACTGGTAGCTAGGCAAAGGACAAGATGTTTGGACCTAGAAAGCATCCACTTGTTTTCTCAAAGTTCTAACCAATTCTTCACATCTCTAATGTCACTGTTTGAACCTACACAACCAGGGACCTATCCTGAACCATATGTTTTAAAGAATCTGCTCTGGCCCTCTTCCGGTTAAGTCTATGGGAACCAAGAAGACTTGCTTGACCCAAGCCTTCATCCCCCTTTCTAGAATATGTTCCAGATACCAGGACCCTCAAACACCTTGATCAATGTCCAAAGTCCAGATTCAGAACCTATGCAAGTGTCCTGCCCAGATCCACCTTCCTGAATACTCTCTGTACCGCTCCTTGATGCACCATTAAATCTGAGGGACAGCCAAGTGGAGACACAGGGCTGGGCAGAATACGAACATGTCAGCTGGAGTACTCGTATCCATGCAAGCAAGGTGCTCCAGGACTGGGAGGGAGAACGGAGCAGAGTGGGCTACAACATGAACTCTTGTCCTGGAACCCACAGATATTTCTGTTAGACTCACACACCTTAGTCCATTCTGGCTTATACTCCCATCACTCCATAAAGTATTCTCTCCAAAGCCACAAGTAACCTTTTTTTTCTCCCAAACACAAGGTTATTTACCACCTTTTATTTTATTTGATACTACTGACAACTTCCACTCAGAAAATCTTTCTTGCTGGGGTTTTGGGACCTCTCTTCTGATATTATTTTCTACTCTCTAGCTATTTCATTTTGATTACTTTATTGACTTCTCTTTCCCCAAATGATTCTTAAACATTGGTGGGCCTTTGGAGACTTCTTTCAGTTTTCTTTTCTCCCTCTACATGTTGTCACTGAGAAAACCAACCGTGGCCATGGCTTCAACTGCTATCCATAAACTGATGATTCTGAAACCTTTATCTTCAGTCCCTAAATATCCTTGATCCATATTTTGACTGACTACCAGACTTTTGGAAGTCCTAACACATATTAAATTTTGCTTGCCTCAAACAGAAGACACCAACTTACCCTGTAAATGGACAATGACTTTTACATTACCTATTAAGGCTGATAGCATCACCACCTCCCAAGTCTAAAACTCATTCTAAACTTCTGAGTTCACAGCCACTCACCAGTCCCATGAATTCTTCTTCTTCAGTATGTTTCAAATTGGTGCATTTTTCTTCAATCCAGCTGATGGCAACTCAATACAAGCCCTTGGCATGTCTCACCTGGGCTTTTTGGATACGGTCTCATAACTGGTTTCCCTGCCTCAAAACCCATATGGAGCTGCCAAAGCAATTATTCTGGAAACTCAGATCTTGAGCATTTCCATTCCTCTAATAAAACTCCTTCGATCCTTTTTCTTACCTCTAACAGTGCTTCCCTATCTTTATGGCGTTCCTGGGTATTTCACTAACAGTTGAAATAATCAGTCCCTGGCACTACTATTATCACTCACACGCTCCAGGGTGATGGGGCAAACTGTTTGGGAAGCTCTGACCTACAAATGAAATCCAAATTTAAAAAAATTTTTAAGTTTTTAATAAAGTTATAACAATTTAAAAACTTAATTAAAAAAAGAGTTTACATAAGGTTGATCAAGAAAAAGGAAGATACAATATTAGCAATGAAAAGGGCAACATTACCACACAGAGAGAAAATACCATAAATACCTTTAGTAAGATGTATCTAAAACCAAGACAAACTGGACAGTTTCCCAGAAAATAGCAATTTTAAAAAATAAATAAAAAACAAATAGGAAAACAGACCCACGGCTGTTCAAGACACTCAAGCTGCAGTTAAAAAATAAAATCAAATCAAACCCTTACTCCTCTAATAAACACAAACATACAGACACACACACAAAAGCCGTAGACAATTTTATAGCTGAGTTCAATAGAACTGTCTACAAATAATCTCGACCTGATATCAAAAGTTCTAGAGAGGCGCTGAACGGGGAAATTTCCCTTATCTACTAGAACTGTATGTGGCTGTCTAAAAGGGAGACTTGCACACATAAGGGTTTTGTTTGGTTTGTTTTGTGTAATGAGAAGTCCAGAGGTGGGTGACTGCTGATATTGATTAATGGCTATATTATTCTCCTACTGTTGCTGAAATAAACGGGGAGGCTTAAAATAACACAAACATAGTATCTTAACAGCTGTAGAGATCAGAAGTTTAAAATGAGTTTCAATGGGATAAAATCAAAGTGACAAGAGGCCTGCATTCCTTCTAGAGCTTCTAGCTGCCATTCACAAATTCTAACGCTTCCTGTGTGCAGTGCTATGGAAAACAGTATGGCAGCTCCTTAAAAAATTTGAAAGAGAATTATCACATGACCCAGTAATTCCACTTCTGGGTATACATCCAAAATGATTGAAAGCAGAGTCTCAAAGAGATATTTGTACACTCATATTCACAGATGCACTGGTCATAGCAAACACCCTCTTCCAACAACACAAGAGAAGACTCTATACATGGACATCACCAGATGGTCAACACCAAAATCAGATTGATTATATTCTTTGCAGCCAAAGATGGAGAAGCTCTATACAGTCAGCAAAAACAAGACCAGGAGCTGACTGTGGCTCAGACCATGAACTCCTTATTGCCAAATTCAGACTTAAATTGAAGAAAGTAGGGAAAACCACTAGACCATTCAGGTATGACCTAAATCAAATCCCTTATGATTATACAGTGGAAGTGAGAAATAGATTTAAGGGCCTAGATCTGATAGATAAAGTGCCTGATGAACTATGGAATGAGGTTCGTGACACTGTACAGGAGACAGGGATCAAGACCATTCCCATAGAAAAGAAATGCAAAAAAGCAAAATGGCTGTCTGGGGAGGCCTTACAAATAGCTGTGAAAAGAAGAGAAGTGAAAAGCAAAGGAGAAAAGGAAAGGTATAAACATCTGAATGCAGAATTCCAAAAAATAGCAAGAAGAGATAAGAAAGGCTTCTTCAGCGATCAGTGCAAAGAAATAGAGGAAAACAACAGAATGGGAAAGACTAGAGATCTCTTCAAGAAAATCAGAGATACCAAAGGAACATTTCATGCAAAGATGGGCTCGATAAAGGACAGAAATGGTGTATGGACCTAACAGAAGCAGAAGATATTCAGAAGAGATGGCAAGAATACACAGAAGAACTGTACAAAAAAAAAGATCTTCACGACCCAGATAATCATGATGGTGTGATCACTCACCTAGAGCCAGACATCCTGGAACGTGAAGTCAAGTGGGCCTTAGAAAGCATCACTATGAACAAAGCTAGTGGAGGTGATGGAATTCCAGTTGAGCTATTCCAAATCCTGAAAGATGATGCTGTGCAAGTGCTGCACTCAATGTGACAGCAAATTTGGAAAACTCAGCAGTGGCCACAGGACTGGAAAAGGTCAGTTTTCATTCCAATCCTAAAGAAAGGCAATGCCAAAGAATGCTCAAACTACCGCACAATTGCACTCATCTCACGTGCTAGTAAAGTAATGCTCAAAATTCTCCAAGCCAGGCTTCAGCAATATGTGAACCATGAACTTCCAGATGTTCAAGCTGGTTTTAGAAAAGGCAGAGGAACCAGAGATCAAATTGCCAACATCCGCTGGATCATGGAAAAAGCAAGAGAGTTCCAGAAAAACATCTATGTCTGCTTTATTGACTATGCCAAAGCCTTTGACTGTGTGGATCACAATAAACTGGAAAATTCTGAAAGAAATGGGAATACCAGACCACCTGATCTGCCTCCTGAGAAATCTGTATGCAGGTCAGGAAGCAACAGGAAGCAACTGGACATGGAACAACAGACTGGTTCCAAATAGGAAAAGGCGTACGTCAAAGCTGTATATTGTCACCCTGTTTATTTAACTTATACGCAGAGTACATCATGAGAAACGCTGGACTGGAGAAACACAAGCTGGAATCAAGATTGCCGGGAGAAATATCAATAACTTCAGATATGCAGATGACACCACCCTTATGGCAGAAAGTGAAGAGGAACTAAAAAAGCCTATTGATCAAGGTGAAAGTGGAGAGTGAAAAAGTTGGTTTAAAGCTCAACATTCAGAAAACGAAGATCATGGCATCGGGTCCCATCACTTCATGGGAAACAGATGGGGAAACAGTGGAAACAGTGTCAGACTTTATTTTTCTGGGCTCCAAAATCACTACAGATGGTGACTGCAGCCATGAAATTAAAAGACGCTTACTCCTTGGAAGGAAAGTTATGACCAACCTAGATAGCATATTCAAAAGCAGAGACATTACTTTGCCAACAAAGGACCGTCTAGTCAAGGCTATGGTTTTTCCTGTGGTCATGGTATGGATGTGAGAGTTGGACTGTGAAGAAGGCTGAGCGCCGAGGAATTGATGCTTTTGAACTGTGGTGTTGGAGAAGACTCTTGAGAGTCCCTTGGACTACAAGGAGATCCAACCAGTCCATTCTGAAGGAGATCAGCCCTGGGATTTCTTTGGAAGGAATGATGCTAAAGCTGAAACTCCAGTATTTTGGCCACCTCATGGAAAGAGTTGAGTCACTGGAAAAGACTCTGATGCTGGGAGGGATTGGGGACAGGAGGAGAAGGGGACGACAGAGGATGAGATGGCTGGATGGCATCACTAACTCGATGGACGTGAGTCTGGGTGAACTCCGGGAGTTGGTGATGGACAGGGAGGCCTGGCGTGCTGCGATTCATGGGGTCGCAAAGAGTTGGACACGACTGAACGACTGATCTGATCTGATCTGATTCACAGATGAGTCATTTGTAATAGATAAATCATGGAAACCACTCAACTACCCATCTAGAACAACAGAATAACATTCAGCATTAAAAGGAAAATTCTGACACATGCTACAACGCAGATGAACTCTGAGGCCATTGCTGCTGCTGTG
This sequence comes from Bos mutus, assembly GCF_027580195.1. Lineage (NCBI taxonomy): Eukaryota > Metazoa > Chordata > Mammalia > Artiodactyla > Bovidae > Bos > Bos mutus. Next base: position 31,389,463 of record NC_091639.1, on the reverse strand, counting down.
TCACTTCAGTCGTGTCTGATTCTGTGCGACCCCGTAGACAGCAGCTTCCCCGTCCCTGGGATTCTCCAGGCAATTAAGCTAAGTTAAATAAGTCAGTCAGAAAAAGACACATACTGTTATCACTTCACTTATATAAAGTACTTAAAGGAGTCAGAATCATAGATATGCAAATAGAATGGTGGCTACCCTCCTCTGGGGGAGGGAGAGGATTGGAAATTATTGTTTAATGGGTTTCAGTTTTACAAGATGAACAGTTATAAAGATGTATGGTGGTGACAGCTGAGCAAGATGATGAATGTACTTAAAAACACTGAACTATATACACTTAAAGATGATTATGGTGAAATTTTATGCTATGTGCACTGTCACGATAAAAAAATTGAAGAAAAAAATTTTTAAAAATTCATACACACATAAACCAATTTAGTCATACAAATGCCATTCTCCTCAATATTGGAAAATAGAAGAAGAGTCAGAAAGAGAAAGAATTCTGTTTGCCACGTAATTCGATTATGTACAGTCAGAATATGCTCAGCTGGATTCAGTCCTCTCATGTTTCAATTAGCTTGAGAATCTCACCACACAATGTGTCTATAGATTATCCTTTTTTCAAACAATAGGAGCCCTCAACACAAGCATTCTGGTGTTCAACTGAATCTAAAGCAAAGTGCTAGAGAAGACTAAAACAAACATATATTACAAAATGGGTTACTGTCTATAACATACAAAAAGTCATTTAAACTTAATATGAAAAAGATCAATGCCTTGAAAGAATAATGAACTGTTTGGAATTCACAGAAGAGAAAACATAAATAGCCAAAACCTTTGAAAAAATGTTGAAGTTCACTAAAAAATTTGTAAATTAAACACACAATCATTCTACACCGGTGATAATAAAACAGATAAACACTTGTGCTGGTAAAGCTGTTGCAGAAACAAGTTTTCATAGCCACTATTTTAATGAATATAAACCGATACATTCATAAAGCAATTTGGTAGCATTAACCACAACTTTAAATGATCAATCTTGTAGAAACAGTGGTTTCACTTCCAGGTATATACCCTATTGATAGTAAGTTGAACAAATTATTAGGAACAAAGAAGCCTATTAAGTGTTAGCTAAATATTTAAAAGCTGGAAACAATCCAAATGTCCAAGAGACTGCCAAGAATAAATAACAGAACTATGTAGACATAAAAATAACAAAGGAGAGTTGTAAGTAATGACAAGGAAAGATGTCCACAACCAACACATGATTTTAAAAGGTTTTATGTTTTTGCTTCCAAAATTAAGTTTATCTACCTTTCAGATTATAAAGATAATTTTGAAATTATACTGAATACTGTGTACAGAAAAGAGTAAAAGAAAAAACCATCCAGAATTCTTTTAGCAAATAATCTTCCTGGATCACTAGGAAGATTTTAAGTCATACAAAAATTACTCCAAATCGAGAATTAAAATAAAACTTGCCTTTATTACAAAATCACTAGCGTTTTAACCTAAAGATCTCTTAAATTCTCATACAAATTAATATACTATGGAGAACACTGAAAGCTGGTACTAGACAGGATTTATCTCAAAGTTTCTAAAATTCACCTAAATTTACAAAATTTACCAAAGATAAAAATCCTATCAATAACGTGAATAACTATGTCAATACAACAGCATTCAAAAGACTTTTGAGATTGTGAAACTTTAAAAAAAAAAGTCAATAGACTGAAAGCAATTAACTCCAGGAAGAGATTTTAAACAATAAAGCAATGTATAAATGAGCAAGCATAGCTCACAGCTACAGTATCAAACGGTTCAGTGACCACCCAAGGACATAACAGCTCAGAAGAAAGAAGTGGGTTTTCTACAACACCTTATGAAAAAAATTTAAATATCTGACCACACACATTCCCAACCCATGTAGTTATAGAGGAGCGAAAATAACAGGAAAAATGATATAAAAGTGAATAAAAGTATAAATTAAACCAAATGGGAGAAGGATTTGATAGATGACAATCAGAAAATTGATGATTAAAAAAAAACTAATGAAAGGAAATCAGCATTAACTGAAAGAAATACAGAAACTTTTGTCTAGACATGAATTTATTAATTTAAAATATTAAAAATACAGAAATTTTGATCATAAAGACACTCTGAAACAGAGAATGCTATCCCACTCCAGACATTTATGAAAATTCAGAAAAAACACATGTGTGAGAACATTAAGAATAATCAATACTATCTGTTTATAAAACTGAACAGAAATCAAATGCTTTCATGACATGAATATCAATAATTTATATAATCATAACTTACTACCAGGTACCAAAATTCACAGTTAACTATTTACAAAGTTAACAGCCATCACCTTACATAGATATATTGTCAAAGAAACAGAGCACCAGTTAATTTAAGAAACTCCAAAACAAGAAAGACCTTTAAAAATCACACTATTTTTTGACATCTCAACTGGAAAATATTACTCTTTCACTTATACGACAATTGGTGGAGAAACATTATAGATTAAGTATAAACTGTGTTTATCATTAAGAAGAATCTGTTAGTTGAGATCAGCACAGATGAACATACTAATTTGCAGTCTGATTACAACACTTTGATCTTCCCTTAGTGTTAAAAAATGTATGGAAAATAGCTACTACTCATTCTTGCCATCATTATTTCATCATTATTATTAGAACTGTGTAATCAGATGTGTTCTTCCAGCACTTTCCTACAACCCGAAAATATTTTTGTTCATTGTCATCAAGTACAAAATATCTCATTTGTCTAAGAATATGTTTTAATATTCCTCATACCACTAAAGCATATAATGTCTTTAGTATATACTACATTTACTTTAAAAACTTAATCTCATATTTAAAAACAATAAATGAAGGAATGTGTCCTTGATAATTGACTAAAGAAAGTCTGTCAAAAATAAAAATGAAAAAGAAGGAACATTAGAGTACAAGTAAGGAAAAAACAGAAAAAGCAAAACTACAGGCACATACAGTAGGCCATCACCCCCCCAAGTTTTATAAATCATACTTGATTTACAATAAAATCTTTACCACCGTCTGATACTAAATTTAAAAAGGAGAAAGGTAAAGGGGCCTAAATAGAAATAAGGCTTCTACATGTCATTTGAAGTAAAAAAAAAAATGTTGTTAACAGTAACTTAACACAGCTCATGTAAGTATTATCATACTCTGAGCAACTGCTGTGAAAATCATAAAAGTTATGCAAAATACACTCAAATACACTCAAAAACACTATCTAAAAACCAAGATGGAGTCCCCAGAAATGTTCCAGTACATACAGGAAAGTCAGAAAAGAAAACAGAGAAATGAGAATAAGGAAAATAAACAAAAGTAAGAAGAAAGAAAAGCTATTACACATTAATAATTAACTTAAATGGAAATGGTAACAATTCACCAAAATAGCACAATGTCTAAAAACATGAAAGTAATTCTTTGAAAGCAGAAGCTTGAAAAAAGACATACCAAGTAAACATGAGTCAATAAAAAGGAGGAGTAACTGTATTAATATCAGATAAACTAGATTTTAGAGCAAAGAAAATGGCAAGAGGCAAAGGAAGATACTACATAATGACAAAAGGATCAATCCGTAAGGAAGACAGAACAGTCCTACAGAAGTTCTCACATCGAAAAACAAGTGTCTCAGAACATTTTGAGGAATCTTATTTTATACTGTAGCACTGAAGTAGATAAAACAATCTTTAAAAAGAATAAACAAATTGTATGAAGACTCATTCTACATGATATTAAGGACTATTTTTAGCTACAGTAATTAAGACACTAGGATACTGGTACACAGAGAAACACAGAACAATGGGCTGGATTGAAACAGGGAACATGGAAATAGACATAAACAAATATAGCCTATAGTGAAGTGAAGTTGCTCAGTCGTGTCCAACTCTTTGTGACCCCGTGGACTGGAGCCTACCAGGCTTCTCCGTTCATGGGATTCTCCAGGCAAGAATACTGGAGTGGGTTACCATTTCCTTCTCCAGGGGATCTTCCCAACCCAGGGATGGAACCTGGGTCTCCTGCCCTGGAGGCAGATGCTTTAACCTCTGAGCCACCAAATACAAATCATATCAGAGAGAAATTACAGCCATTTTAACCATTTTAACAACTGCTGAGAGAGCATTTGGACACAGCAGGCAAAACAAATATACCTCAACCTCATGCCTTAAACAAAAGTTAACTCAAGCCCAATCACAGTACTAAACAGAAAACATCAAAATGTAAAGAAAAAAAAAATTGGAGAAAATCTTTGGGATGCAGGGCAGACTTGATATCAAAAACATGATTCACAAAACGCAATATGATAAGCTGGACATCATAAAAACTAAATCTCTTGCTTTATAAAAGACTACTAACAGGATAAAAAGACAAGCAACAAAAAAATAAAAAGGGGGGAGGGAGAAAAATATTTGTGAACCACATATCTGACAAAAGAACTAGTATGTACAGCTGAAAAGAACTCTAGTAAAACCACAAATAACGCAATTAGAAAACAGCAAAGGGTATCACTTCACAGAAAAGGATATACATAGGGCAAATCAGCCCAAGAAAAGATGTTCAACACATTATCCATCAGGAAAACACAAATGAAACCCCAAGATTATCACTGAATGTGTATTAGAATCTCTAAAATAAAAAGCAGTGTCAATATCAAAGGCCGGCAAGGATACAGATACATCACAATGTGTCACTCACATACTGTTGATGGATGGTGGCTGCAGCCATGAAACTGAAAGACGCTTGCTCCTTGGAAGAAAAGATATGACAAACCTAGACAGAGTATTAAAAAGGAAAGAGATCACTTTGCCCACAAAGGTTTATATAGTCAAAAGCTATGGTTTTCCCAGTAGTCATGTATGGATGTAAGAGCTGAGCCATAAAGAAGGCTGAGCACTGAAAAACTGATGTTTTTGAACTGTGGTGTTGGAGAAGACTCTTGAGAGTCCCGTGGACTGCAAGGAGATCAAATCAGTCAATCCTAAAGGAAAACAACCCTGAGTATTCATTGGAGGGACTGATACTGAAGCTGAATCTCCAATACTTGGCCACCTGATAACAAGAGCCAATTCACTGGGAAGACTCTGATGCTGGGAAAGATTGATGGCAAGAGAAGTGGGTAACAGAGGATGAGATGGTTGGATGGCATCATCAACTCAATGCACATGAGTTTGAGCAAACTCCGGAAGGTAGCAAAGGACAGGGAAGCTTGGCGTGCTATAGTCCATGGGGTCGCAAAGAGTCGGACACGACTGAGTGACTGAACAACAACAACGATTTACAGAAAAATAGTATAGATACTCTGGAAAACAGCTTAGCAATTTCTTTAAAAAACAAAATATGCAGTTAGCATATGATCTAGCAATGCTTTTAACATAATTGCTAGATTATATGGTAAGTCACAAAGTAGCAAATATTTTAAGCTTAACTTTAAGAATGCATTTACTATACTTGCTGCACAAAAATATTAATAAAATCAAATCTAGCATTCTATTTAAGAACTTACTATGAAGCTCAAAATTCCAAGTTTATTTTAAATCTCTTAACCAAAAACATTACTATAATTTTAATGATGCTAAATGAAAAGTTACAATTTTATGAATATCACATATTTATCAAGATTAAATTACACTGAAAATCATAAAATAAGCCTAAATATCTGAATTGAAAAATATATACTATATACATACTAAGTTTAGGAGATATAACTGATAATCTACCAAAAACAAAATTCTTGAACCAAATTGCACAAAGAATCAAAGTTAGATTCTTTAGTTAATTTAGTTAGAATTCATCATAGGATTCAAACATAATATACTCACATAAAACATAAATATGTCATCTTAAAATTAATCAACAGCATTCTTACCATACACTATTTCTGAAGCTTTCCCCTTTCCACTGTATAGCCTAATTAAAAATGTTGTTGTTACCCATATGTAAGCATTCCCCTTAAACAGCATGAAATTCTCTCAGTAGGATTATTAAAGGATCTACACTACTTCATGGTTTGAGTAGAACAAACTATGACATGGTAAAAAAAAAAAAAAGTTTCTCCCTGTGTGGTTCTGCCACCACCCACATACAAAATTTACTATTAAAAAAAGAAAAAAGCACTGACACTTCACACTACATGGCATCTTGGCACAATTAATCTCAAACAAATTAAATCTCTATATGTTATTGTCATTTCACAAAAACACAAATAGGGCTACAACAGTCAATTAAAGCTATACCAGATTTTACAGAATATGAATAAAAGCAACAAAATTTGCTTACTATAATGTCTATCATATACATTATAATAAATTTTGAATGAGGAAAGAGCAAAAAGTTATTCATAATTATGTATCTTTTTGAACATATACAACTTTCCAACTGTCTGATTCATTTTTAAACAATTTTTAATAATCTACACTGTGTAAAGGGATGTTTATGTTCTTTACTACTAGGCCAAAAGAACATTTAGGCAAAAATAGCTACCTTATTTAATCTACATGGTATGAAATTTCTTATATGCCTTAATTTTCAAGGCTGGGGTTCAATACCAAAGCACGCTAAGAGCTATTCAGTCATACTGTCAAAACTAATCCCAACTGTGATCACTACTGTTTTACCATTTATTACAATTAAAACTTAAAAACTTTTGTATGCATTTCAAACATGGTGAGAAATGAGCTGGTTGGAATTTACCACTATCTTTTCCCCTCTATCTTCCTCTTCCTCATCACTTAATAGGTACTCAGCTAGTATTTATTTTTTAACCCTGATAATTACCAATCTTGAAAGTTTGTCTCAGGTCATTTATTAAGAATGCATAGTACAATTCCACTTCTTCACAGAAACTGCAACATGGTTTTAATATACTTTATCTTCATCATACTCTTAAATATGCATGAAAACCTGACTATACCCACATGTCAGATACGTCCCCAAAAGACACACAGACATACAGCCTGCCCTCCCCCTCTTTCCACACAGCCATGGTGGTTTACTAGTGAAACTAAAATATACAACTAAAAAACTTCCTGTTTTACATAACCGGTAACCACTGCAAAGTACTTAGCACCACTGGAGGGAGTGTAAATTCATTCCTGGGTCGGGGGGGCGGCCGGAATGAAAGACTATAACCTTCATAAGACTTCAATATAACAAAGTACTCATCAGATATGTGACAGTAGCACTAGGTTTATTGAGCACTTACAACTACCTAGACCCACACCCTTTACTTGTATTAACTGACTTTATTCTATCAATAAGCCTATATACTATTGCTATCATTTCACAACAGATATATCAAATCCAGGAAACAGTGAACTCTTTTGAGTTGAGTGTATTAAAACTACAAATTCTGCTGCGAAAAATATTTGTTTTAAGGCAGTGAAATTATTTTAGCTTTCTGTCATCATTGAGTATACACTATGACTTTATGTAAAGTCATAGTTTTATATATATATATATATATATATACATATACACATATATATGTCAGACATGACTGAAGCGATTTTTCACTTTTCACTTTCATGCATTAGAGAAGGAAATGGCAACCCACTCCAGTGTTCTTGCCTGGAGAATCCCAGGGACAGGGGAGCCTGGTAGGCTTCCGTCTACGGGGTCACACAGAGTCGGACACGACTGAAGCGACTTAGCAGCAGCAGCAGTGGAGAAGGAAATGGCAACCCACTCCAATGTTCCTGCCTGGAGAATCCCCGTGACAGGGGAGCCTGGTGGGCTTCCATCTATGGGGTTGCACAGAGTCAGACACGACTGAAGCAACTTAGCAGCAGCAATAGCAGCATACACACACATATATATATGTATATGACTCATTTACTCAAATACAGGGAAAAATAAGAAAAAGTTTAAACTGCATGATTGAATGTCTCTTTAATGGTTTTTAGTTTATGAAATGAAAAAATACTGAAAATACTCTCCAGCTGTACTATTATAAGCCTATTTAATTAAATGAAAAGGAAACAGTGAAAGAAAATACCTATTAAAAGCAGAGCGATCCAAGGACAGTTCTACATACTATATCCATACAGTTGCTCCAAGAAGCCAAAATTTTTACATTTTAAAAACAGGTTCATACTCAAGTTACATTTAAAAGGCAATTCAACGACTGAAGGAGACTACAATGATGTCTTCAAAACAGAAGAATTCTTAGAATTAAAATAGTTACAAGATTTTATTTGTATTATATATCCTAGAAAAAAAATTCTCCTTCCTCTTAATATTTATAAGATGTTAATTAAGTTCATGTTTTCTTTAATCCTATGAAGTTCATGTGCTAGTCCCTTCAGAACTATGTTAGGCTATTTAACTCAGTTTAGATCTCAGCCTTAAAAACATACAAATGATTATCAGGAAACAAGATACTTCTCATTAAAAAAAAATAAAATTTGTGGGATTTCAACTACTACGTTTTTCTGCTAGTTTTAGACTGATTCCAAGAAAAAAATTATATTTTGCTTTCAGTTTTCATTTTGCCTTTCACATTTAAAACTTAAATATTAGGGTAAGGGAAAGATGGACCAGCCACTTGTTGCATTCCCAGATCACAATTGGATTTTTAGCGAGATAAGATACCCAGAGCCACCTGGCAGATTTATGCTATGAATAGATGAAGGTAAGAAATAAAAAGACAAAAACACAGGTAACTGGTTACATTACTAAATAGCGCAATGTAACTATTCTTTAATTTACCATTTTGTCTGCCAAGACTAATTTCTAAAAAACACACTGAAGTTATATTATAGATCACTGTAGGTAGGGTAGTACAGCTAATGTTTTCAGATGGGACGGTGGAAATTTGGTGGGTGGAAGGAATATATTCCAAAAAAATAAAAAATCTTATTTTTAATCAAATAAGATGGATGAGGAAGAAAAACTAAAGCAGAACAAAATATCTACACTTTAAGTACATCTTAAGCCTCTGACAACTTGAAACACAATTTGAAAACACACAGTAACAACGACGCCACGGCAACAGCACATGTGAAGGAGCGACCTCTACAACTGAAGCACCTTCAGCTGTTCCTCAAGCAAAAGCAGCAAGTCAGTAACTTGCTTTTACTATTTTCTGCTTATCTTCTATGATGGTTAATTTTGTGTGTCCATTTGAAGGTGCCAGGAGGTGCCCAGATATTAAGTTGAACATTATTCTGGGTGTTTCTGTGAGGATATTGTCAAATGAGATTAACATTTAAATTGGTAGACTGTAAAAAGCAGAATGTGCTCCATAATGTGGGTGGGCTCCTGCAATCAGGTGATGGTCCCAACAGAACAAAAGGCTGACCCTCCTGCAAATAACAAAAGCTTCTCCCATCTGATGGCCTTTGACTTGGGCCTACCCTCTCCCTTCCAGAGAGCCTTCCAACTGAAACATCAGCTGTTCCCAGTTGTCCTGCAGCTTCCAACCTTACTTGCCAGCCCCCATCAATACATGAATTCCTTATAATAAATCTCTTCCTACACATACATGGACTATTGGTTCCAATTCTCTATGGAACCCTAACACATCTTCCAAAAATAAATTCTTTACAATCAGCTTATCAACAGGATTATTGAAGCTTCTGACACTGTGAGAAGAAATAATTCTACACAAAAGTATTTCACTTGAGTCAATGAATTAATAAGCACTCTTAAATGTGCTAGGATGAATACTAACATTTAAAAAAAAGTATAAAATCAAAATTATTGCCTTTTGTTATATAAAAAGTCATGAATTTTAAAAAGAGTAAGTTTTTAAAGATATTACTGATTTTAATTTTTACTTATTATTATTGCAGTAACTATTTTCACTGAAGTAACTACTTGTTTAATAAACTTCTTGAGACTCTGTTATGTATCACAGCAGGGGCTACAAACCTTTAAAATCATTATTTCTCCTAGGAGAACTATAAATCCACTTACACTGAGAAAGCAGTTTTCTGATTTAGGTGAGGGTTTCATTGAGAAGTGATATTGCCTCCTGAGCAGGTATACACAGAATGAGGAATATATACATAAGTCACGCATTTGGCTACAACAAAATAATATTTGACACATACCTAAGCACTTACTAGAAGTCCCTTCAGATACAGATGGTGTTCTAAAAACTTCATACTTATTATGTCATCTATCTTCTTCAACAGCCTCCAACCTTGATGACATCATCAGCCACATTTTCAATATGAAAAAACTGAATTCAAACACCTCTTTTCCAAAAATACACAGCTACTAACTGGCTAAACCTCCGTTCAAATTTCAGATTGACTCTAAGCTTACATTGTTCACACTACACTACACCAACAATTACCCCAGAGAGAAATATGTTACTTTCCAGTAAATCTTTTAGAACAGTATGACTGAAATTATAAGTTACTTTCAAAATTGCTGCCCTTTATTTTGTACTCAGGGACATCACTTTAAAAAAAAAAAAGAGAGACACAATCTCAAATATGTCTTACTGTTCAAAAAAATGGTTTGGCACTCCTTGAAAGACAGTCAGTATATCTGCACCAAATTCTAAAACAGCTATGAAGTTATAACAAGTATTCTCTTCGTTGAAAAAAGCTACAAAAACTCTATAAACATTTTCCTTTAAAATGGTCCTATGTATTTTCAACTCTTGGATAAAATACATTACTGAGTAAATGGTGATGTACTGTTCAATTATTTAAAATTCTTTAATCCTCTGGTAAACTATACCAAAGTTGTTGAATAAAAGTAGATATAAGACGCCAAGTTTCTTATTTTTTACGGAACTGAATACTTATTTTCAAATTTAACAATTACCGAGACTTCCTTAATCTTTGGTAGAAATACTATATATTTGTTTTCCTTGTTCGCCTAGCTTAGTCACTATCTCTACAGCGAAACAATGTGATATTATTACACTTGAAGATTTTAAAAGTGTAAACAAATTATAACTGGGTAGCAAGTTACTACCTTACTATGGAATTTATAATATTCTTCATTTAAATGACAAGTTTTCTAAGGAGATCTCCACTGACTGGAAGCTTTTCTAGGGTACAACAGATTTGTATAAAACTGAATAGCTGCATGTTTTTAAAACCCTTAAAAGCAGTTCAGTATAATACAAAGGCCTTCTTAATTAACTATAACAGCCAAATAAACCAGACATCTTGCAAAATTCTGCCTTAATATCCTCAATGGGAAAAATATCTCCCTTGGGAATTATTTTTCAAATTTAAACAAAGGAAACAAACTATATTAAATTATAAAGTGAGAAAGGGGTGAAAAGGTCCTAGGAAAAAAGCCGCAACAGAGACCAACTAAATGGCTAAAAACCAAAAATTTCTCCTTATAAATACTTACGAATACTTGTAATACCTGAAAAGTTTAAATTATTAGTAAAGGACAAACTACATCACATTCTCTATACGTATTTTCACTTGATGAACCAAAATCCAGAATAAATTCTCTACTGAAACCTGAAAGGCTCAAAAAGCATCACTTGTGAGAAAAAAGTCTGTAGATCCTAATTTAAATATTATTAGGGAAAAAAAAAACAACTTCTCAGAAACAGTAATATATTTTTGGTTTTCGAGGAACTACCACACCGTTTTCAACAACTGCACCATTTTACATTCCTACCAGTAATGCACAAGCGTTACAATTTCTTCACATCCTTGCCATGGCTTCTCTTCTCTTTCTCTTTTTGCCTTTTTTTGTTGTTGTTGTTAATAGCTATCCTAGTGGACGCAAATGGTATCTCGTTGTGGTTTTGATTTGCATTTCTCTGATGATCTGTAACGTGGAGCATTTTTTCATACTCTTACTGGCCATCTGTATCTCTTTGGGAGAAACGTCTATTCAAGGTTTTTGCCCAGTTTTTAACTGGGTTGTTTTATGTTTTTTGAGTTTTATTAATGGGAATTCTTGATATTTACTTCTGCATATTTACTTCTTCGCATATATATGACTTGTAAATCTTTTCTTCTACTCTGTGGGTTGTCTTTTCATTCTATTGATAGTATGCCTTGGTATACAAAAGTTTTTAATTTTAATGAAGCCCAATTTGCCTATTTTTTCTTTTATTACTTATGGTGTAATAACCAAGAAAACACTGCAATAAATTATGATTCATCTCAGGAATGCTACTTTGGTTTAACATTTAAGTATCAGTTAGGGTTGGAAGACTCACTATCAGTTCTGTTCAATTCAGTCGCTCAGTCGTGTCTGACTTTTTGCGACCCCATGAATCGCAGCACGCCAGGGCTCCCTGTCCATCACCAGCTCCCGGAGTTCACTCAGACTCACATCCATCGAGTCAGTGATGCCATCCAGCCATCTCATCCTCTGCCGTCCCCTTCTCCTCCTGCCCCCAATCCCTCCCAGCATCAGTCTTTTCCAATGAGTCAACTCTTCGCATGAGGTGGCTAAAGTACTGGAGTTTCAGCCCCAGCATCATTCCTTCCAAAGAAATCCCAGGGCTGATCTCCTTCAGAATGGACTGGTTGGATCTCCTTGCAGTCCAAGGGACTCTCAAGAGTCTTCTCCAACACCACAGTTCAAAAGTATCAATTCTTCGGCGCTCAGCCTTCTTCACAGTCCAACTCTCACATCCATACATGACCACTGGAAAAACCATAGCTTGACTAGATGGACCTTTGTTGGCAAAGTAATGTCTCTGCTTTTGAATATGCTATCTAGGTTGGTCATAACTTTCCTTCCAAGGAGAAAACATCTTTTAATTTCATGGCTGCAGTCACCATCTGCAATTATTCCCAGATTAATCCATAGATTTAAGGCAAACTCAATCAAAACCTCAGTAGGAATTTTTACACAAAAAATAGAAATAGATAAGCCACTTTTAAATTTCATACAGAAAGGTAAGGAAACTAGAATAGCCAAAAAAAATTGTTAAAAAAAAAAAAAGACAATAAAACTGGAGAATTCATCTTAAGAGGTTTTTGAACTTATTATAAATCTACAGTAATCAAGATGGTACAGTAATGGAGAAAGGATAGCTCAAATATCAATTGAGCAGAAAAAAATCTAGAAATATACCCACACAGCTATGGTCAATTGATTACTTACAAAGGTGTAAAGGCAATCCCATTTAAACAATGACAGACTTGTCAACAGTGTTAGAACAAATAAATATCCACAAGCAGAAAATAAGCAAACCTTATCTCATACTTAACTCATATAAAATTAATTCAAAATACACTTAAACATATAACAAGTGTTTTATCAAATTATTAGACAAAACAGTTAAAAATGCTTGTAATCTTCAGATAGGCAAAGAGTTCCTGTATATAATATCAAAAGCATAATACATAACAGGAAAAATTGACAAAAGCTGGACTTAGTTGAAATTAAAAACTCTGTTCTGTAGAAGTTACTGTAAAAGACAAGAAAGACAAACTCAAACTCGTAGAAAATATTTTCAAATCACATTTTAGGCAAAAGACTTGTAAAGGACTGATATTCAGGATATATGCTCAAAACTCAAAAATAAGAAAAGCCTCTAACATAAAAGAAGGTAACCAGAACAAAGAGGATAAAAAGGAAAGCAAATGAAGCAGAGAAAATAAAGGCTCTAAAAGAATGTTTTACATAATCATAAATATTTTTGTGGAGATACGATATCACACCTACCCATTAAGAGGAAAAGGAGGGCTTTTTTTTTTTAATAAGTAAAAGAAACATTCAGGGAATCAAAAAAGCTCTTGGAAATTAAAATTATAACCAAAACTTTTTAACTGAATAAAAAGTTTAGAAGACGAAGTTAAGGATAAACTCCTAGAAAGTAGACCAAAAAGGTAAATGGGATAGAAAAAAGGAAGAAAACTGAAGGACCAGTTCAAGAGACCCAACAGTTGAATAACAGCAATTCAAGAAAAGAGGGAAATAAAGCCTGAAAGTTGAGGAACAGGTAGAGAGAAGGAAGGAAGAAAGAAAGAGAAACAGAGACAGAACACTAAGCAGGGAGGGAGAGAGAGAAATTATCAAAACAATAATTTAAGAAAATTTCTAAGAACTGAAAGAGTACCCAGCTAAGTGGATGAAAAAAGATCCATACTATACCAACATTATCATAAAATACTGGAACACAAAAGTTAAAGAAAAGATACTAGAAATATTGAGAGTAAGAGGAAAAAATGGTCAGATACAAAGGCTCCCAGGGCTGAATGACATGAGACTTGTCAGTAGCAACAACAGCTGGAAAATAGTGGGAGAAAGGCTACAGGATTTTAAGGCAGAATGGTTTGCAACTCAAAACCTACATCAGAAGATCTGAAAACTATATGCAATGATCCGAAAGGTATGTGTGTGTGTTCCATTCTCACTTGGCTTTAGAATTCATGTTTATCTTTCAACAACAGTTAACATCTAAATCATGTTTTTCTAAAACCTATGCTGAAATTAGTCTCTCCTTTAAGTGGATTCTAAATGACTACGAAGGAAAGCTGCCAAGAAAAGTGCTCAATGCCAGCTGAAAGACACAGTAAGATTAAAAATTTGTTGTGAGTAATCCCCATGTACAGTTCATTACGGAGAAATTTATGCCTGTCAGATTCCATCAGAACATCAAGCCAGTGACAGAATTTTCAAGTCCCTCAAAATCCTCTTTATAATAAAGGCTACCATGGATAGATTTGATAGAAAAGATGAGCTTTTCAAGTACAACAGAAAAGGATATGCTTCATAAAATATCACCATCTGATATTCATAAAACTTAACAATTATTTCTTTAAGAAGATCAAAGTAGTTCTACATACCTCACACAGGTATGTGAAGCCAGAAGGCTTCATATTACCATTGACAAAAGTCAGGTTAATTGAATGAATGACCATGATGATAAACTATAGTGTTTCTTACACTGCTATATGGCTTCCAAAGGTTTAGATATTAACTTTTCTTAAGCATAAAATACAGGGCTTTAAGATAATAAAGATCATCTAAAACAGAAGATAATCAGACCATTATCTCAAATAATCTACTTCAATAAATTATATAAATAAACATTGTATAGGGGAGAGGAATAGGGAGTGGAAGTGAGAGAAGAAAAGAAAAGAAAAAAACCACTAAGTGGTGGTTTTAATAAAGGTTTAATAAAGGGACATGCCTAAATTTAACTCTAGGTCCCAAATTAAAAGGAGACTGGTTACAACAACATGTAAATATTTACTTGTTCTCACCTGTGTGCCAAATACTGTACTACAGACATCTCCCTCAATCCTCATCAACAGCCATCAGTTCCATTTTAGACAGGAAATTATAATGAGACAGGCTAAGAAATTTGTTCAAGATCACAGTTAATAGGGAGAGGAAGCTTCTGATTTAATTCTACAGCTGATGTTCTTCTGATCTGAAGCAAATTTATACACAATGTCTAAATGAAATTTTATACTTGCACGTGAATATATGTTTATATTGCTGTGAAAACAGTAATACGTCTACCAAAATAATGAAATAACAAAGATGGAAGGAAATGGTATTGCTGGTTGTCTCTATGCTGTCTTTCACTCAATTATCAGTTGAGTTCAGTATCTACCCATTTCCTACTAAATGATAAACACTGCTCTGGTGCTCAAAGTTTTCTCCAGAGGAATTTCAGACCTGGAAATGGCAGAGTAAAACTTAAAACATGTAAACGGAAGGACTAAAAGTTCTAAGTACAAACTGGCACCTAAGCGGGAGTGGGGGGTTTTCCTCTCAGAAAAGGGATACCAAAAGATATGACTCTTAAACCAGTTCATGACATTTATTTATCCATTCAAAAGCATTTCCTACCACCCTATTTTATGTCAGTCACGCTTAGTGGTAAGTAACAAGATGGATACTAGTGAATAAGTAGCATTGGGATTATGAACAAGAGAACAAAACCAAGAATAATGTATCAGAACGTAAGAAAATAAGCCAGGAAAGAAAATATTCTAAATCTTATAAATTATTCCTGGGAGAACTGGGTTCAAGGTCTAATGAGCATTAAAGGAGACCAAAAATGCAACATGTGAGCCCACCATCTTCAATGAGATATTCCTATCAGCTATGAGGTGACTGAAACTAATGCCATCCAAAGTATTCACCAACCAGGAACCAAAGTCAGAAAACCACGAATGATCATGTTATATGTGACATAAAGATTTTAAAACTTCTGAATGACTATCGTACTATAAACATGTAAACGTTATTTCAAATAATAAACTTAAAAAAGCGTTGAAATACAAAATGGAGAGAGTTAAAAACCTTCCCTTAATACACGGAGTTCTTATAACTCAATAAGGAAATATAAACATCTCTATCTCTCTAAAATGAGTAAGAAATAACAAATAACTCACAAAGAAAATAGTCTGTTTGAAGCAAGTGCTGGAATCTCTGTCTTTCTCTCCCTCTCTTTATATATGTATGTGTGTTTAACACACATACATACCCATACATAGATACACATACATGCACACACACATTTATATCTATACCTATATCAATATTTGAGCAATATACACCAAACAATAAAAATTATTTTAAAATGCTGAGCTCATTAGTATTTTGTACTTAAAAAAAATATTTTAGATCTGCCTTTTCTCTATAAATATATATGGACTACTTTTATAATCAGGAAACCATAATGACTCCCTCTCTATACAGCAACTGAGGTAAAGGACTGAAGCAGGTAGAGAATAGCATTCTAAACATTTTTCTACTTCAAACAGAATCTATAGAAACCCAGGTTGTAGCAAATCTACAAAGAGAGGCTTCAATCGCAAAGCGCTGACAAGCACAAGACAGAAGCAGAGGAAACGAGCATCAAAAGTCAGTCAGTTTTATTGCTGTTACTGAAATTGTACATTAATCAGAAAATCAAGAGTACAAACAGAGACATACCAGAACAGAATCATGATGGAGCATCTGTAAGTTGCTATACACAGTTTTTGATACAGATTTACAGCTTAGTTTTAACAGATCAATACATTATTCTGTTTGCAACTGAAACTGCTTATTTTTATTTTTTTATCTTTATTAAACTTTTATTAGATTATAGATAATATAATCTTGCCAAACAAGTTGAAAATTACAGTTTTTAAAAAAGGAAAATTGAATGTATTTTTTTAAATTTAACTTTATTTTTAAACTTTACAATATTGTATTAGTTTTGCCAAATATCAAAATGAATCCGCCACAGGTATACATGTGTTCCCCATCCTGAACCCTCCTCCCTCCTCCCTCCCCATACCATCCCTCTGGGTCGTCCTAGTGCACTAGCCCCAAGCATCCAGTATCGTGCATCGAACCTGGACTGGCGACTCGTTTCATACATGATATTATACATGTTTCAATGCCATTCTCCCAAATCATCCCACCCTCTCCCTCTCCCATAGAGTCCATAAGACTGTTCTATACATCAGTGTCTCTTTTGCTGTCTCGTACGCAGGGTTATTGTTACCATCTTTCTAAACTCCATATATACGCGTTAGTATACTGTATTGGTGTTTTTCTTTCTGGCTTACTTCACTCTGTATAATAGGCTCCAGTTTCATCCACCTCATTAGAACTGATTCAAATGTATTCTTTTTAATGGCTGAGTAATACTCCATTGTGTATATGTACCATAGCTTTCTTATCCATTCATCTGCTGATGGACATCTAGGTTGCTTCCATGTCCTGGCTATTATAAACAGTGCTGCGATGAACAAGTATGAGAAAGCATTCAAAATAAAGTACCTTACTCTATAAAAATAAAACATCAATTAAGATTATTTCAAGAAACCTAAATCACTTCCTTCTCTAATTAACGAATGATTAACCACAAACTATTAGCAACCACAGTCCTGTTCTCAGCAGTATAAATGACATTAAAATTTAAAACACAGCCCAAGCTACAAGCAAAGAATTTTTAATTCCATGATTACATACAAACCCAAATGAGACATACAGATATTAGCATACACAAAGGCCAAAGGTAGTCAAGTCTCTAAGTATAAACAGAAGATGACAGCTAACATGCAATGAGACAGAGCAAGTAGATCATTGTGTGCCTAGTCACTCAGTGGGGCCAACTCTTTGCCACCCCATAGCCACCAGGCTCCACCATCCATGGGGATTCTCTAGGCTAGAATACTGGAGTAGGTTGCCATACCCTCCTCCAGGGGATCTTCCTAACCCAGGGACCAAACCCAGGTCTCTCGCATTGCGGGTGGATTCTTCACTTTCTAAGCCACTAGGGACACCTAAGAACATTGGAGTTGGTAGTCTATCCCTTCTCCAAGGGATCTTCCCAACACAGGAATCAAACTGGGGTCTCCTATATTACAGGTGGATTCTTTACCAGCTGAGCTACCAGGGAAGCCCCTAGTAAGATCAAAGAAGGTGTTATATCAATAAGATGACTTCAGCTTCAAGAGACAGATTAGAATAACACAACTTATTTTATCACATAAGTAGCCCCAAAGCAAGGTAGCCCGAGTTCTTTCCAACTCTAGAATCTTCTCTCTTCTGAACAGTGTCTCCCTCCTGACTAGCTACAGCTCAGGGCTATAATTAAATTTTAGCATACTCTTCATTATTTGAACTCTTGCTATAAGCCAAGCACTATTTTAAGAACTTTAGCTCATTAATTTTATTTCTTACAACATCCTATAAGGTAGCCTCATTTGCACCAGTTCTACTGAAATATAACTCACATATCATACAATTTTCACTGATTTAAAGTATACAATTCAACGGCAGTCATCATTATAGTCAATTGTAGAAAAAGAACCCTATAACCTTCTTAACAGGAAAAACTGTGGACAATTCTTAAAGAGATGGGAATACCAGACTACCTAACCTGCCTCCTGAGTAATCAGTATGCAGGTCAAGAAGCAACAGTTAGAACCAGACATGGAACAACAGACTGGTTCCAAATAGGAAAGGAGTACGTCAAGGCTGTATAATGTCACCCTGCTTATTTAACTTATATGCAGAGTACATCCTGCAAAATGCTGGGCTGGATGAAGCACAAGCTGGAATCAAGATTGCCAGGACAAATATCAATAACTTCAGATATAAAGACGACTCCACCCCATGGCAGAAAGCAAAGAGGAACTAAAGAGCCTCTTGATGAAAGTGAAAGAGGAGAGTGAAAGAGTTGGCTTGAAACTCAGCACTCATGGCATACCGTCCCATCACTTCATGGCAAATAGATGCAGAAACAATGGAAAATAAGAGACTTTATTTTCTTGGGCTCCAAAATCACTGCAGATGGTGACTGCAGCCATGAAAAGACACTTCCTCCTTGGAAGAAAAGCTATGACAAACCTAGACCACATATTAAAAAGCAGAGACATTACTTTGCTGACAAAGTTCTGTATCATCAAAGCTATGGCTTTTCCAGTAGTCATGTATGGATGTGAGACTTGGACTATAAAGAAAGCTGAGCACTGAAAAACTGATGCTTTTGAACTGTGGCGTTGGAGAAGACTCTTGAGAGTCCCTTGGACTGCAAGGAGATCCAACCAGTCCATTCTGAAGGAGATCAGCCCTGGGATTTCTTTGGAAGGAATGATGCTAAAGCTGAAACTCCAGTACTTTGGCCACCTCATGCGAAGAGTTGACTCACTGGAAAAGACTCTGGTGCTGGGAGGGATTGTGGGCAAGAGGAGAAGGGGACGACAGAGGATGAGATGGCTGGATGGCATCATTGACTCGATAGACATGAGTCTGGGTGAAATCCGGGAGCTGGTGAGGGACAGGGAGCCCTGGCGTGCTGCGATTCATGGGGTCGCAAAGAGTCGGACACGACTGAGCAACTGATCTGATCTGATCTGACCAGGTTTAAAAAGTTACGACTTAGCTACTACTGTGCCAGTGTTATCTGTATGAGTGAATGGATAATTATAATGTCAGTCACTGAGTAAAAGACTTCAATAACAAAGAAAGCAAAGAAACCAAGACTTGCATTAGGCTGAAATCTGACTATGGAAAATTAAGTCTTAACTATAGAACCAAAGGATTAAATATGAAACATTTATTTGTACATTTTCAAACAGCCAAAAAGTAAATTAACTACAGTTTAAAGCTGGAAAATTGCAAACAATCATTAATAAAATGTAACATTTTAAATTATAAGGCTTCTAAGTCTCTCTTCCAATAAAATGCCACTATAAAAAAAGTTTTCATTAACTTTAAGGTTCTGGGAGGCTCAGATAAGCTTTCCTCAAGAATATAAAGTTTAACTTCAAATAATTTTAAGTAGTATTTTATATTACTTTAGCAACTATATTAGCAAATAGATTTCATAAATCATATTTTAAATGTAGTATTAATTCCTAATGGACAAATGGTTTTCATTTTCCACACTTTTTATAATGTATTACTTATAAATTAGAATGTATGTTCCAAAAATGATATAATACATATTAGCATTTGCTCCTTGGGAAGAGATCAGAAAATAAGATGAGTTTACCAGATCATACAAACATATATTAGAAATACTTTCAAAGTATTTATGTTGATCCCTCACCAAAAACAAAAAAACATTTAAAGTTGGGGGAGAAGCTGAATAAATAATTACAAGCCATGGCTGCCTTTAGATAGAAGGTTTATCATTTAACTATAATGCTGATCATTTAAAAGTATCCAAAATGTCTCCAGCATTTTAAAGAGCTAAGCAGAGTTATTTTTAAAATCAAACATATGTGCTTTTTCTGTTTATGTCTTTGGAAAGAACATTCTGTATAATGAAAAACACGACCAGATTTTTCACAGTACATCACTATAAAACCCTGTAATTGACTTTTGGGGTTGGTTTACTCTATATCTATTTTTGACCACATAGAAAACAGCAATGATGTGGTGAAAAGCCCAAAATGTAAGTCCCATTGCAGGATAAGACTCCATCCTGATTAGTACAGAAGTATCATATTTATGCTGGGAAATGTGCCCATTTGAAAAGAGAAAATTTCAGTGCATAGGAGCCTCCTCTTTTTTAATCAAGCCATGTAAAAACTAGTAACTCTGAGGCCTGGTCTGGGTCTTAGCTGGATGCTGCTGTACACACCAATACTTCCACTGAAGACAGCTTAATATTGATGCTCAAAACTGACACCGGAAATAACAGGTTCATTTCTACTGGCTAATCTAATGGAAGATAACACTGTAAATTAACGATTAAAACTATAAATTAACATTGGATAGTTACTTTTCCCCTGTCTTAATAGAGATTATATGAAGAATCTTAATAGAGATTATATGAAGAAGTAATCCCCTCCTAAAAACTCTGCACTTACTCAGTGACAAAACTAATTTGTCATTCCTAACAAAAGCACTGTTTTCCTTCACTGAAAAGAAGTCTAAAATATCTCTAAATGAGCTCTCCTAGCTTCGTTAATAAAATTTACATATTAGCAAGTAAAATAAACTAAAAGAGGGAGATGGTGTGTGGCTTAAAAATCAGCCTGTAACACCTACCACAGATTTATCTCCTGTGAGTTGACTCAACCATTCCTTTTCTCAGTAAATAAACTACATTCTATGCAGGGTACTGCGGGAGAGGTTTTCAAGAGCCAAGTAAAGGAATATGTTTTAGATGGAATCTTCCAAATTGACATCCTGCCCACTTTTGGTAGGTATTAAAGGGTCCACAGCACTTTAAGAATTAGTTGTGGTTTACCTAAAAATCATGGCCAAAGCCAGCATGGTCACTGCACGTTCAATTTATTCCTATCAGAAATCAATGTGCCTTAAAAAAAAAAAAAAAGGCTTAGCCTATTTAGAAAAAAGTCAAGCTAAGTGACAGCATTCTAGCAGCACTGCTGACTGAATGGCAATGTACCATTGTAACGTATAGAAGTATACTGAATGATAAGCCAAATTTGTATTAATTTTTATTGTTATATTTAGGTCTTTTATAATATAGATTATTTGCCTTTTATTCTACATTTTAATTGAACCAATAAAACAATGAATTAACACTGTGTATGAATATTTAATAGCTTTTGCCAACTTCTTGGGGAGCGGTGGCACAAAGATGTTCACAGAATTGTCACTAATTTATGAAGAACAGAAAACCCCTGAAAAATCCTTCAATTAATTACCTATACAAAAGATCATCTGAACAACAGAAGAATTTCTTACCAAGCTGACTAAATAGCCAAACAAAAATATCACAATCTGACATTGATTTTCCAGAAAGAAATATGTGAAAGGCTTAACTGAGCCACACGGGAAGTCACCCAGATGAGAACTGGTGGCAAAGCCCTGACCCAGTCTGTTCAGTCCTGGTCCAATTCCTTTCAATAAATCCCTCATCTGAACAAATGAAATTGTCCACCACTACATTACCTGCATTACCAGATAACCCAGCTTTTGTTTGAAGTGCTTTATGCACATTTTTAAACTGTTGTGGTGAAGGAAAATGGCAGAAAGCTCACCAGTCAACTTTTCTCTTTCATTTGCTAACTTTCTCAAGAAAATCAAGCTAATACTAAGGAAGGAAAAAGAAAGTATCTTCTCAATAAATGACATAAGAAGAGTAATAAGTTGGACTAAATAGTTTCTTCAAAATCACTGCACTGGGCCTTTTACTGGAAAACCTTCCCACTATATTAGCATTATATGTTATAACTAAAATTTGATTATTATAAAATTATTATGACATTATTAAGTCTAAACCAGGAGCCTGGAAATGCCTAAATTTCAACTGAAAGAAAATTCAATCTAACTGCTACAAACTTGTAATGTTACCAAGACGTTTTTACTTTTTCCATGTACACACTACTGTGTATAAAGCAGATGAACTACAAGGACCTACTGCATACACAGGGAACTATGGTTAGTTAGTGTCTTACAAAAACCTATAATGAAAAAGAACCTGGAAAAGAATATAGATACATAACTGAATCACTTTGCTATATACGTGAAGTTAACACAACACTACAAATTAACTATATTTCAATTTTAAAAATGGCTAAGAAAAGTCCTCTTACAATGTAAGACAGAAGTAGAAAGAAGAAACTATAAGACTTTTAACAACATTATAAACCAACCAGACCTACAGATACCTATAGACCAATCCAACCAACAACTGAATGCACTTTCTTCTTCTCAAGACTAACAGAACATTCTCCAAAACAAACAAAATGCTAGCAACAACACAAAATAAGTCAATAAATTTTAAACAGGTAACATCATACACAACCACAATGAAGTAAAAATAGAAATCACTAAAATCAGTAAAAGACAGAAGCTTGGAAAATACATAAATATGTCAAAACTAATCAACATGCTTCTAAAGAGCCAATTGGTCAAATTTATAGTTTACAATAAAATGATAATGTTAGGTGTCTGTTGTATGCTCTTTTGTACGTATTCACTTACAGAATACAACATTAATCAAAAATAAAAATTCTCTTGAGGAAATCTTAAAATAACTGTATATATGTCAAGGAAAACTTGAATTACAGCAACTGTCTTCTCAGTCAAACACATCATAGGGGAAATTTCAATTCAAATTAATTTTTCTGTTAATAGATAAGTTCATTCTATTTTCATTTATCATTCTGATATAAGCAAATCAGGTCTTCTCTCACTTAAAAATATATTTTTTTAAACTGGTTTTTATATTTTCTAAATTCCCACCCCTTTCCCCTTTCTCTCTTTTTAAATTTCCCTGGAGAATATTTCTTGCAGAATAGGTCTGCTGGTGATGAAATTGCTTAGTTTTCCTTTGTCTGAGAAAGTCTATATAGTATTCCCTTTTTACTTGGGAAGGAAATTTTTCTGGATATAGAATTCTACAATGGTGGGTTTTTTCAACACTTCAAATCTTTCACTTCTTTCTCTTGCTTGCCTGATTTCTGATAAGAACCCTGTCCATTCCTATCCTTGTACCTCTATGTATTTTTTTCTCCTTGCCTTTTTCAAGATTTTCCCTTTGTTTTTTTTTTTACATACTGATTTTTGTGTTGTTTCGGTGTGATATACCAAGAGGTATGTGTGTACGTGTATTTTATTCTTCTAGATATACTCTGGGCTTCCTGGATCTGTAGCTTGTTGTCTGTCACCAGCTTTGGAACATTCTGGCTATTATCACTCGAAATATTTCCCTGTTCTCTCTCCACCTTCCAGTGTTTCAATAAGGTGTGTGTTCTGCCTCTTGATATTATGTCACATTTCTTGGATGTGGTGTTCTGTTTTTGCTTTCATGCTTTTTTTTCCCCCTCTTTGCATATCAGTTTAGAGAAATTCTATAGACCAATCTTCAAGTTCACTGATTCCTTTTTTGTCTCTGTTGCATCTACACGAGTCCATCACAAGATTTTTCATTTCCTTTACAAAAGTGAATTTCAGTTTCTTTACCATTGCATTTTGATTCTTTCTTAGAATTTACAGGTCTGCTTGTGTTACCCATCTGTTCTTACAAATTGTCTACTTTTTCCATTAGAGTCCTTAACATGTTTGTCATAGTTATTTTAAATTATTTAAATACCCTGTTTCATAATTCCAATATCTATGTCATATACAAATTTGTTTCTGATGATGGCTTTTTTTCCTCTGTGTTTGTTTTGCTTTGGCATGCCTTGTAAATTTTTCTTGACAACAAGACATGTCATATTTGGTAATAGTTACTGAAATGAATCGGAGAAGGCAATGGCACCCCACTCCAGCACTCTTGCCTGGAAAATCCCATGGACGGAGGAGCCTGGTAGGCCGCAGTCCATGGGGTTGCTAAGAGTCGGACACGACTGAGCGACTTCACTTTCACTTTTCACTTTCATGCATTGGAGAAGGAAATGGCAACCCACTCCAGTGTTCTTGCCTGGAGAATCCCAGGGACAGGGGAGCCTCGTGGGCTGCTGTCTATGGGGTCGCACAGAGTCGGACACGACTGAAGCAACTTAGCAGCAGCAGTAGCAACTGAAATGAATACCAATACATCCTTAATATAAGAGCTTGACTTTGCTTGCTTTATTAGTAGGTGCAAGAGACTTCAAATTATTCTAATGTTCATGATTTTGTCTCATCTTGAATTTGGGCTTCCCTTGTGGCTCAGCTGGTAAAGAATCCACCTGCAATGTGGGAGACCTGGGTTTGATCCCTGGGTTGGAAAGATCCCCTGGAGAAGGTTAAGGCTAGCCACTCCAGTATTCTGGCCTAGAGAATTCCATGGAATATATAGTCCATGGCTTTGCAAAGAGTCAGACACAACTCAGTGACTTCACTTTCAGTGCTGCCCCTTATATGTCTGTTTCTTGGAGCTGTTTTACCTATAGTCTACTGTTGTGATATTGGTTATTGATTTGAGATCTTTCTTCCTTTTTAATGTATTTACAACTGTGAATTTCTCTCTGAGCACTGCTTTTGCTTTATCTCAAAAGTTTGATACTGAGTTTTCATTCTTGTTCCTCTAACACAAACTTCTCTTTGTTTTTGTTTTGAATAAACTTCACTCTGTTCACCTAATTTCTCTTGTTGTAAGCACCTATTTATTCTTTCTCATTTTAAAGTAGTACTCCCAGGAATAATGACTAAACTTGTACTGAATTTCCTTTTTGATTCTAAATATAATATTTTGGTAGAGAAGGCAGACATAAGGATACAAGTCTTCTTAGCAATCATAACTTTCAAGTAAGCAAGAAAAGACACTGAGCAATACTGATATCTTTAAGTGCATTAAGGTTAAAGTCAAGTAATTTTTAAAAACCGTTAACTATACAAAGCACACCAAATTACAGTTTCTACCTCCTGTCTTTGCACATAATTTTTCAGAAAAAGTACAAATGATGTCACACGGCCATGAAAAACCACATAAAATTTGTGTGGTCCTTGCAGCAATCCAATGAAAATTATAACCATTTCTTTTAGTGGACATTTTGAATGTATTATACATGCAGCAATATTATGTTTGATCAATTAATACCTTGAAAGTAGTTAAAAACAACACTACACCAAAGGAAAAAAAACAATGTGTATGTCAAGAAGACGGAAATAAGTTAAAATCTACCTTCTCAAGGTGATCAAAAATGAACTTATGTATGTCTTTTGCCCAAATATAAATCAAACTTCTTTTCTTCACAAAATTATCCTTTAGAAAAACAGAGTTGTAGCATCTTAGAATCCTAACAAAGGGTCTCCTGCTGCAGATATTTTATTTAGAATCAAGAAGTATAATTTGGGAATCATACAGAAGCCTGAATCAGTCTCACTCAACACTAGTTCTGGAAGCTTATAAAAGCCACCTAACAAAATTAAGATTTAAAAAATAAAGAGAGAGAAGCAACAAAGAAATTCAATATGAGTTTAGTCATTATTTCTGGGAGTATTACTTTAAAATTAGAAATGCTAAATGTTACTGTAAAAGAAAAAAAACTAATGCTAAAAAATGTGAAAATACTTATCATGTAAATATCACAAAGAATAAATAGGTACTATGACACAGTAAAAATTTCTAATTATTACATTAAATTATGCTGTACCTCAATCAACAATGAATAAAGATCATATACACTGTGTGTGAAATCTTAAAAACATCTCTAGCACTGATGAAAACATTAAAGCAGGTGCATGTGAACAATTTGAAGATTTGTAAAATTTAAATGGGAAAAATTACATTTTTAATTACTTTTATTTATATATTAATTTAAATTCTTTTCAGTCTTCTCACACAGTGAAAAGGAAATCTGCCTTATATCCAAAAACACTATACTCAGCTATACGCACTAATTTAAAAGCGTAAGATAAAAAGTATATTTTCAAACATAACCGATAGCCATCATGGAAATCCTCTTTACCAAAACTGTTAATAAATTTAATACAATAGTATTAACGAAAAGGCTGACTATGTCACACATATTTCAGATTCTAATTTATAAAACAGATCTAGAATGAAAAAAATTTTTCTTTAATTCTCTACCATATTCATACATAAATATTAATACATATATGCAAGTTTTTACACATGCATGTAAGTGTAACGCTTTTATTTTAAAATGATCCCAACATAAATTTGACAGTGTCAAGGTAGTTAATTGATAGTTATTCAATTAAAAATATAAATTAAAAAACTGAGATATTAAGGGATGGTGACTAGGGGAATTTAGTTAATATTCAAATCACTTAAGAGTCTAATTAATTTATCTCCCTTAAACTCTCAAACTGTGGTAGTTTACATAACAGGTTCCATGTTTCCATCCACAACACTGACATGGCCTCACTATGGGTGGAGTGTACTTCCCTGCCTCTAGACTTTTAATCGGCCATGTGAACTTTTTTTGCCAGTTGATAAATGGGCAGAAGTGACAAAATGTGCCAGTTATTAACCAAGGCCTTAAAAGGCCCTCTTGACACTCTGCCATCACCAAAATAAGAACATTCCTGAGGTACCTCATAAAATAAAGAGGAAAGTGAAGGGGACTACAGCCATCACCCCCAACCCACACATCTACAGTCAGAATCAGAGCTGCCTAAGCCCAGTCAAAAGACCCAAACAAACAGGCAGTAATAAATAATTGCTGTCACTGAGTTTTGGCATGTTTGTGCAATAGCAAAATGATTTATAGGTAGACTCCTTATACTCTTTGGTGCCAAGTGAAACATCAATATAAAATTATTCTCCTTCCATAGAATCAAATACCTTGATTTCCAAAGTTATAACCAAATGGGAATAAAATCATTAAACACACCACTGAAAAAAATGGACTTTTCCTTTCTCTATCTCTCATAATTGGACGAAGTCATAATCCTGCTACTGTGACAAACAGATTCAGAAACCCAAATAATTTATTTCTTATGACTCCAATAAGGGCTTCCCTAGAAGCTCAGATGGTAAAGAACCTGCCTGCAATGTGCGAGCCTCTGGTTCGATCCCTGCATAGTCAAGATCCCCTGGAGAAAAGAATGGCTACCCACCCCAGTATTCTTGCCTAGAGAAATCCAAGGACAAAGGAGCCCGGTGGGTACAGTCCTGAGGCTGCAATGAGTCTGACACAAGTGAACAACTAACACACACACACAATTCCAGTAAAAACTTTTAGAAAAAAATCAGAGGTATGCAAGCAGCACTGTAATTAATAACTGTACACCATCTGAATTATGAAAATCCAAGCAAACTTTAACAGTATGTGATGTGTTTTTCCATTGCTTAGCATCCAAGTAAACACATGGTTTGTAAATCTGCCTAACCTGGTAAAGGAAAAAGCACCTCATCCCACGTAAAAGAATATTTTTAAATGAATGATTAAGGCAAACTGGAGATCATTTGAAATATAATTTCTCAAACATAACCACCACACATTCTTATAGAAGACAACTGACATAGGAATTTTTCTCTCATTCTAGCAATGAGCAATTATAGAAATGTGCAGTTCACCTACTTTCAAAAAAGTATTTAAACTATTAGAAACAGATAAAACCCCAAACTATTCAACAAAACTAAAAAGCTAGATAACTAAGAAAATAGTTGTGATAGTTTCAGAAGGAAAATTCTTTCTGATAACCTAGTCTGGGTTTATTAACTGAACAAAGATCTTTCTTTTGAAAGTTATGTCAGCTAAAGTTAAGAGAAAAGCATACTGGCTCCCATTGTTTTACCTAATAAAATGAAGCAGAACAGTCAGGAAATATAACTTTTTTCCAAATCTTCAAAAGGGCAGTGTCATGCAGGCCTTTTTGACAGAGAAATGGGAGCATTATAACTAAAGGTCGTGTGCTGTAAAGTCATTCATCTAAGGACCCAAATAAGTAAAGCCTGGGTATGTCCTACTACCATCAATATACCTGAGGAAAAGATAAAGAATGAGAGTAGCATTTACCCTAAGTGCTTCAGGGTGCATAAATGCAAAACACATTAGTAGGTATAGAGAAAACAAAAGATAACTAAGGTTGGGAAACCCAGAATTAAAAGTCTCTTTACTGCAGGACTGCTCAGAGCCTTTAACAGAGTACATACAGTGGCAAGCACCAAAAATACCACCTTCCTCCAACTTACTTAACTTGAACAACTTTTCTTCAAGACGCTTTACTCAGGGCACATTTAAGAAAAAATTAATGTAGAGGAAAGACTAGTTCCTCAGACTATGCCACTTTAATAATTAAAGTCAACATTATTTACTACTTTAACATTAATACTTTGGTTGTCAGGAAATTATATTTTAATTATAATACCTCTAAAGATAAAAAGCTTTTCCATTTTCCATCAGTTTTTCTTATCTTTATATTAAACTTGTAATCCAATGTGTCATTATTAATAATCGTTCATTCTCATCTTATGGTTCTTACAGTAAATTTTTAAAAGCAATTCAATCTAGTTTGGGACTCTCCATTTATCCCATGATTTATTTTCAGATTATTATTACGTAAAGATAAATTCTAATACCTCATAGAATTTTCACTACTAGAAATACCTTCCTACATTATATATAACTTTTTATATTACTGCGTAACAACACTATACTAATTATTTTTCCTTTACAAGAAAAGGACAATTGGATCAGTCACCCAATATCTAGAATTAGCCCTTCTCATCTGTCTGGATGATGAGGCTAAAATAAATGTAGAGACTTCCCTGGTGGCCCAAGGGCTAAGACTCCACTCTGCCAATGCAAGGGCCCGAGTTCAATCCCTGGTCAGGGAACTAGATCCCACACACCCCAACTAAGACCGGCACAGTCAAATAAATAAATAAATATTTTTAAAAATTTTAATAAAATAAAAATTTTTTAAATAAACATACAGTTTATGAGCTACAACCCTGAAGAAGAAACAATTCAGGCATCAGTAAAAAGTAGATGGGAATGACTGGGAGAGTTGCTTCTTACCTCTGCTACCTATTAATTTTCATCACAAGTGGATCTGGAGGGGCAGACACCAGAAGAGAATTTAAAGTGATATATAGTGATGCAACAGGAATTCAACCAGACAGAGATTACATGGATCTGATTAGCTTATCAGCTTACAGGGACTTGGGAATACAGTTCTTGGTAGAATTCAAATTCTGTGTGCTGAGATTTATGTACACAATACTGTACACTACTTGGGCTCTCTTATTAGTATATAAAATTAATAATATTTCAAGTCTATAGAGGTATTTTTCTAACTATGATATAAAATACAAATCAAATATTGACCATATTAAGTATGAACTGTTGCCCTTTAAAAGTTCCATCATTATTTAATTCCATGAAGGTATTATCAACTATGAAAATAAGTAGGTGGGAATGTATAATTTGAAAATATTTGGTCAAAGAAAAAGCCCAGTATGACTAAAACAAGATGGCAAATGACTTCATCTTCTTTTGGAAAATGACCTCATAATGACAACTAGCTAACCAACACTAGCTTCCAAAGCCACTAAGAGTAGCTTACAAAGTCACAGCTGTTACTTTTTCTAACAACTAGAAGTTGATTTCATTTTAAATGTCATTTCAAAAGAACTGAATGATTTCTTCAAAGCACTACAACTCATGAGCAAGAATTATATTGAGAAGAGGACAATGATAAGTCTGTGACTTGTTCAATAAAGATGATTGTAACAAATGACAGAACAATCCGTTAAAAAACACTTGGCTGTGGCATTCTTGGACAACAAGCAGCCATACTGAGGACTGTAAGTCACTCATGAGTAAGACAGTAAACACACAAAGTGCTTATTCTGACCTTTAAGCAATAGAAAAATAATTGAACTGACAGATAAAAATTTTTGATAACTAGCTTATTTCGTAAGTAAAACTGATGGAGATTTGAGTAATTTTTCTGGAAAAATGATTAAAATAATTCTTGAAATTTAAAACGTTCAGACCCCAAGTACAACTGTCACTGATTAAAATTCTGTGGAATTCGGTTTCTCAATTATTTAAAAGCCTGACCTAATGAAGCTCCTAATATGTCTGTAATTTATCTTCGACTACTTGCCCACCCTGCCTCTACTCCCTCCATTCAGAGAGATGCAAATGAAGGTAGGTGTGGGGATAAATTGTGACTTAAATGTAGACCAAGGCAACAAACACAGAAAGATTACCATCCTTAAAACAATAGAAGATTTCAGGGTAATGCAAGCACAGTACACGAAGTCTTTCAGTATCTAAAACTATCTGCTTCTCAGTCTCATCGCCCACCAACCTTTCACATTTATCAGTCAAGTGCCCAGTGTAGATCCTGCAGTTCCCTTAGAGTGGCTGTGCTCTGTCAAGCCTCTACAACTGCATATGACATTCTATCTAGACAATGCATCTCTCTGGAGTTCCCAAACTTATCTCCCTGAAAGACCCCACAGTGACCCCACGTCCCCACATGTGTCACAACTCTGTCTCTTATCTCAACCCTGGGACCCCAAGAGTCCTCAGATACAATCCAGCACAATGTTTAAGAGCACACAGACTTGGGGGCCAACTACCTGAGTCTGAATCTTTATCACAAACTGCACTAAATCCTGTATCATTCTGGCAAAGTCCTCATCTCTCTGTGCCATGGTGTGTTTATATGTAAATCTTGATAATGACAGCTTTCATATAGAGTTGAGATGTAAATAAGTTAATGCATATAAAGCCTTAACAAGTATGGAGCCATTCAAGAAACACTTCAAGTGTTAGCTAGAATTACTCTCTTAAAATTCAGTTTAAGTATCGCATCCAGCCCAACTGTTACCCCATGAAGCTAAGTCAAGTACCCCATCTCTGTCATCCTTATAATATTTTGCTCATCCATGTATCAGCACTACCTAGTCGACTTTAATGTGCTTTATCCACTCTATATCTCCATCACTGAGCACAATTACTACCATATACTGTAATCAGTACAATGAATGAATGAAAAAAAATTAAGCAACAGAATATAAGGCACATGGTTTTAAAGATAGGAAATACAGAAACAAGCAGGACTATCAAGCATGGTTAGAGGATTTATACCCTGCACAAAGCACTGGCTAAGAGAGTAGGTACAGGCTGAACCACCACGGGTGTATCCTTGTGCAAGGCAATGAACACAGGATAAGAGAGTGGTGGTGGTTTTTGCTTTTTAATACAAAGATGTCATCTTCTTGTCAGTCTGTACAGTCAAGCGTTTTTAGCCCAGAATGGGACTCTTTCTAATTAATTTGCCCCAAAAGAACACATTTCCTAATTCACAGAAAGGATGAACGGACAAACAAAATATAGTACATACATATCATGGAACTCAGCCTTTAAAAAAACACTTGTGAAACACACTACAACATGAATGAATCTTGAGGACATTACACTCAGGGAAATAAGGCAGTCACAAAAAGGTAAATATTGTATGGTTATACTTATATGAAGTACCTAGAACAGTCAAATTCATAGAGAAAACAGAACGGTGGTTGCCGAGGGAGGGAGGAAGGAGAAGTTACTGTTTAATAGGTACTGAATTTCAATTTGAGAAGATGAAAAAGTTCTGCAGATGGATGACAGTAATGGTTAGACAACAATTCAAATGTACTTAAGACCACTGCACTATACACTTTAAAATGGCAAAAATTATGTATAGAGAGAGAGAGAGAGAAAGAAAGAGAGGTTTGCTGCAATTTTTAACAGTTTATGATCATTAATAAAAACTTTTGTTGTGCTGAGAATGTTTTTTTCTTATATTATTTTTTGGTTAAATGACCAATGCACAACAGAGATGAGTGTTTCTTTCATCAGAAAGAACAAAGTTATGACATACTAGTCTCAATGGAGGGGGGTGAGAGAGTTAGCGTTTGTCACTATTTTTTCTCAATTTTTAAATTTTTAATTGGAGGATAATTAGTTTATAATATTGTGTTGGTTTCTGTCACACATCAACAAGAATCAGCCATAGATATACATTATGTCCCCTCCCTTCGACCTCGTACCCCATCCCACCACTCTAGGTTGTCACAGAGCACTGGATTTGGGCTCCCTGTGAACATTAATAAAATTTAAGTCAAATTTTTCTTATTTCCAAAATTAAACTACATCTTCCCAACTTAAACTGATTTATTCTATTACCTGTGGCAAATTTGCCACAAGTAATTAGTTATTACTTGTGTATCTTGTAACTTTTTAAAACTAATAAGCATTAATTTTGTACATTAAAATAACACACTATTCAGAGTTAGATATGCTGCACAAAGCTTTCCTATAATTTTATCTTTTTATGGCTGAGAAAGACTGTTACATCTGCCTTAAAAAGTTTCCAGGTTAATATTACAATGGTCATACATTTATTATACAAAATTGCGGGGCCTCAAGTACTTGTTTCCTACTAGAATTTATGTAATACTATTTTCTAAAGAAAATCCCTGTGCTGCCATCAGGTCATTCCTAAGCTCACCTCCCTTATCTGGCACATCTAACCTCTGCTCCTCAACCTTCATGATATGATGTCAAATGTATTTCACCTTAACCTCAAGGTGCGAGTCACTACTCAACCAGCCACCAAGGCCTGAAACCTATATACCTTTTAGGAATCATCCCTGAGATCTGAAAGTAACAATACCTATTTGTGCTCAGTTTTCTAGTCCTATGCGAGAGGTTCTCAGGTTTACTGATGGTTCAAACTGTAACAAGAGCTAAACTTCTATGTTTTGTATGCATTTCACATACAAACCTAACTCCCAAACCCCATCCTCTTTTCCTACTTTATATTCCTTTTGCCTCATTTTATTACTCATTCTTAACGTATTCTATCTTGCAAGGCTGTTTCCACTTTTAAAAGTCATTTAAAGTTCTTTTTGGAACAATGAAGGATATAAATAAATAACGCAGCTTTCATGAAAATATAAACTAAAATCTGAGATCTGGTCCTGGCTCTGGGAATTACATACACAAAGGGACTTGAGTCACTTAACTCTGAGGGGGTGAACATGGAGGATCTCACCAAATGTAATATTTTGCTTTTATGATGACTATGTACATTCTAAGAATGTAATCTATGAAATACTACCTAATCATTGTGTGCATGCTAAGTCGCTTCAGTCATGTCTGATTCCCTGTGACCCCGTAGATGTAGCCCACCAGGCTCCTCTGTCCATGGGATTCTCCAGGCAAGAATACTGGAGTGGGTTGCCATGCCCTCCTCCAGGGGATCTTTCCAACCAGAGATCAAACTGCATCTCTTACATCTGCTTCCGACTGGCAGGTAGGTTCTTTACCACTAGCACCACCCAGGAAGCCCATCTAATCATTAATGGTATTATATCCAAAGGAAAATTTATTGAGAAGTCAGATAATATATTAACATAGAAATCTTAGAAAATATTTATGCATACTTACCTTATGCATATAATTACCTTATCTTTAGTTCCAAAAGAAGAGGTAACTTTGAGAAAATATCCATCAGTAATACCCAAATTGTGTTATGTGTGGTGAGTCTGACTGCTGAGGGGGATATAATAACTAAATATGCTTGCTGAAAATTTTTAAAGAAAAACTATACAAGTCAGTTGTTAACACCAGCACCAAGACTGAAGTATGAATTTTTAACAGTAACAATTTCTTACTTAAATATTAAAATACAATTGTCTTTCTTTGGACAAATTCTATCTCAATTTTAAAATTATTTGGGAAGTAAGAAGGACTCTTGTTTTCAATTGTAGATAAAAAGGAAGACAATGACTGAGCTAATATGACCTGTAACTAGCCCAGAAGGAGTGAGACAGACTGTCCACCAGGCACAGACTGTACTACATCTACAGCAGTGTAGGCAGTCCTGAACTGCAACATCCTAGAACCAACAGAACCACTTCTAGACAAGGACAGGACGCTGAAGATTTCATAAAAAGGCAGGAGTGGGAAGCAGAATGAGAGAAAAGGCTCACATTTATTTTCCATGTATTCTCTTAGCTGCTGTTTTAAATAAAATTATCCAATAAACATCAACAAAAATACTGCGGTAGGTCTTCTCTCTTTTGAAAGATAAGGATAAGCAAAAAACTAAGTTTCCAAAAACTTAATTCATTCAAAGCTGAAAAGTATGAAGAATTATACCAGACTTCAAGTCTATCCAATTCCAAACTCTCTGCATACTACTGATTCTAATGTCAAATCTTAACAGTGGCTAACACTAACTGAGGGCTTATTCTACATCCTAAACCACCCCACAGTATGATATCACAAAATCCACTGAGAAAGATGCCATGCTACTCCCAGTTGACAAATGAGGAACTAGAAGGTCAGGAAAGTGAAGTACCCAGCATTCAGTCCCACAGACTTCCCCAAAAAGTCTTATTTAACCTCTACACTGCCAGCAAAAGAGAGAAACGGCAAAGACTGGCCTTCAGAAGATAAAATCTATGAGAGATATCAGAAACGCTTTCTGGTCTAAATTCCACCTAAAACATTATACAGAATTCTAGTTAGCAAAGAAGGTGGATGGATCTGGGTTCCAATCCTAGACCCACTACCTATTGGCTGTATGAGCTGGGTCAATTCTGGGCTTCTGCATCCTCATTTGCAAAAGGAAGATAAAATGAGAAGCTTCACAGCTGACAAAGCAATGATATAATGAATGAATGCCACATCTACTACGAGCTAAGCATTATGTTAGGGGGTATTAAACTTAATCTCATTTTAGCCTTACAATAATCTTTCATGATGCATTATCATCACTTTTAATGATTTCAGATAGCAGCTCAGAGGTTATGTGGTTTATCCAAAGTCATAGTTATTAAGTGATAGAAAAAAAATGTAAATGATACCCTTCAGAATTCAAAGATAATACAGCTTTCCTTATATCAATGGTATCACCAAGTAGAACAAAGAGTTCTCAAAATATTACTTGTTCTCTTAGAAGTCAATCTAAACCACAATTAGATTATCAATCTTATGACCTTTCAGCAATCTAATAGTAATTCTGGATATACAGTATTTCACCAGACTCTCTAGACTCTTGAGGATCAGCAAGTATTACTGATAGGCCAATTCCTCTCAACTGCCAAGGAAAATTCACTATGATTCTCTCCCCTTGCCTATTCTTCCATGTAACAAACATCTGCAGTAAAAACAACATGGATAAAACTTTGGTGATACCAGAAACCACAAACTCAAAGAAGGCAGTGAGAGAGGTAGGTGACAATGGCAGCTGCTTTTGCTGCCATTACCAACTCCTAACTGCAAAACTGTGGATTAGTCACTTAGCATTCATGTACTTCCATTTCTTTATCTCTTGTGGTGTTACTATTGAGGACCTACAAGAGCACTGTGGCCCTGTGCTAACTGGCTTACATAATCTATTCACATTCTTAAGATTGAGGCCAGGAGGAGAAGGGAACGACAGAGGATGAGATGGTTGAATGGCATCAACAACTTGATGGACATGAGTTTGAGCAAGCTCCGGGAGTTGATGGACAGGGAAGCCTGGCATGCTGCAGTCCGTGGGATCGCAAAGAGTCAGACACGACTGAGCAACTGAACTGAACTGAGAGGAAGTACTCTTAACCCTATCTTATAGATGAAAACAGTGAGGTTGAGGTTTATCAACCTAAATCACACCATCCTAAAGCTGCTGCTTCTACTAAGTCGCTTCAGTCGTGTCCGACTCTGTGCGACCCCATAGACGGCAGCCCACCAGGCTCCCCCGTCCCTGGGATTCTCCAGGCAAGAACACTGGAGTGGGTTGCCATCTCCTTCTCCAATGCATGAAAGTGAAAAGTGAAAGTGAAGTCGCTTGGTCGTGTCAGATTCTTAGTGACCCCATGGACTGCAGCCTACCAGGCTCCTCCATCCATGGGATTTTCCAGGCAAGGGTACTGGAGTGGGGTGCCATTGCCTTCTCCAATCCTAAAGCTACCCTGGTTTAAAAAAATCTAAAGATTCGTTCATAAACATTCTATATAGAGTCTCTTTAGCTGCAGTAGGAACAGGCCTTTTTGCTGTTCAAGCACAGGTACTTTTGCTTTTATTACTGAAAATATAAAAGACAGTCCTACTTTCTATCACCTTCATAACCTCTCTCACTTAAATTATTAATGATACATATAATTTTAAAATTTCAACATCTACTTCCCTGTGTAGCTCGTCACCTAGAGAAGACCCAGCACATCCAGACATCCCATACATACTGAACGAGTGACACAGCACAATTTACTTAACCAGTTCCTTGTATTAGGCACTTTAGAAATATTATCTAATTTAATTTTCACAATATTCATAAAATGATTATGCCCACTGTAGAGATGAAGCAGCAGAAAATTCCAGAGGTTGAATCACAGAGTTGATCATCAGCAGAGCTGGAGCTAGAACACAGTTTTGACAAAGTCCAGAGCGGTTAGGTTTC
The DNA here is from genome assembly GCF_027580195.1 of Bos mutus. Taxonomy (NCBI): domain Eukaryota; kingdom Metazoa; phylum Chordata; class Mammalia; order Artiodactyla; family Bovidae; genus Bos; species Bos mutus. The sequence continues at coordinate 31,352,240 of NC_091639.1, read as the reverse complement.
TATAGCCTCATGCGGCTCTCATTCCGAAATTCACTCAACAGTTTTACAAAAAGGTAGGGTTTATGAAAACTTGAAGGATGACCAGGACTTCAGAAAGTGGAGACAAGGAAGCCAATGAAATAAAAGGAAACACAGACAGCAAGAAACAACTTCAGGATATAATGTTTAGTACTGTTACCTAGAACAAGCATGTAACCTAACTATATATAAGTATATAAGCGGTCTGTAGTAATAAAAGTTTAAAAGTACTAGAGTGCATAAATTTAGAGACAGAGGAATGAGGTCATAATTCATAAGACCAAAGTAGGGAAGTTCTGAGTCTAAACCAAGTTGGAAAACTGGAAGGAAAAGAAAGGATACAGAAAAACAAGGGATAAGGATTAAAAAAACAGAGTCAAAGACAAAACAGCAAACTGAATGACTGGAAGAATGATGGTGCCAATGAAAAATTTTGTTTTCTACACTTCAACAAAGTACATGTGTAAGTTTCATAATCAGGAAAAACTAAAATTCTTTATTTAATTTTAGTTACTTAAATGAAGGAAAAATGGATTGAAGAGAAGAATTAAAGATGTTTCACAGTTAATTTCCACACATCTGTGACTTGATCTATCTGTAAAATATCAAATCATTTACAAAAACCAGAAACAAATCTTACAAGATATGCCTAACATATCTAAAGAATATTTATTAAAATGTAATCTAATTCTTCGGAGAAGGCAATGGCACCCCACTCCAGTACTCTTGCCTAGAAAATTCCATGGATGGAGGAGCTTGGTAAGCTGCAGTCCATGAGGTCGCTAAGAGTTGGACACGACTGAGCTACTTCACTTTCACTTTTCACTTTCATGCATTGGAGAAGGAGATGGCAACCCACTCCAGTGTTCTTGCCTGGAGGATCCCAGGGACGGGGGAGCCTGGTGGGCTGCTGTCTATGGGGTCACAGAGTTGGACACAACTGAAGCGACTTAGCAGCAGCAGCAGCAATCTAATTCTTAATGACAAATAACTCAAAAGTCCAAAACAATACATAGTAACACACACACAGCTACTTGGTCTGCTCAAATGAGAAAAATACATGACTGAAGATTAACAGCATACTCATTATTTTATGAACTAAATGATAAATTTTGAAAATCTTATATATTGCAAACTAAACCAATTTATTTCTCAAAACTCCCTACCAAAATGTCAGAATTTATCAAAATTTTTTGAAATCTCCAGTTCTGTATTTAAATTTCCTAACTTTACCTTGATCTCATAACACATCCACATTATAATTATATTTTTAAAGTTACTTACTCAAACTTAAAAATGATGCTTCCAAAATATGGTTCATTTTAATCTTATGGCTTTTGATTATCCCCGGTAAAAAGCCATAAAAACCACAGAAGTTTCCAGTTTTAAAAGCATCAAAATAAGTAAAGATGCTTCATTGAATTATACAAAGTAATGATATTAAACTGGTGACTATTTAAAACAAAAGCAGTAACAGGTTCTAAAACAGGTAGCCCCTGAAATAAAAGAAACCTTAAAATAATTGAAGATCCCAAACACCAAAAAAAAAAGGTGTTAAATATACAAACTAGAAAAATAATACTTCAACCATATGAAAATACTATAACACCTACAAGAAGGAATACTATGTAGCAACTAAAATGGTATTACAGAGATTTCTTATATTTAGAAAACATACCACAATGTTAACTTAAAAATTAAATTAAAGCATCACATATATATACATACGTATGTATCAAATACATACAAAAAGAAAAAAGACTGATTTAAAATTTTATCTCTAGGAAAAAGAATTACAAGTGCCTATGTTCTTCATATTATGCAACATTCTGCCATTTTTCTAAATTAATATAAACATGATTTACAACAAAGCCTACCAATGGCAAATTTTAGTGAATGCAGCCCTTCAGCCAACAAACAGGCACTGAAAATGAAATAGATTCTCAGCCATCTTATACAGAAACTGTTATCAAGAATAGTATATTTTAAAAGTAAAAAGGGACAACCAAAAACTTAATACTGTAGGCCTCAATTAGTTTTCCCAATGGTTGATCATAATCTAGTTTTATGATTCCCTTTCTATACACGTCTTGTAAAAACTAAGAAACATACCCATGATTTGAATCCAATTTCAGTTTGAACTGCACATCACAACATAAAAAGTAAAGATAAATGTATGATACTCTGTAATATGCCAAATATTTTATCTGCCAAGTTATTTAAATGATCCTTACAATCTTAGGATGAGTGTTAGTTCAATTTTAAAGAACACTGTGGTTCACAACCACAAGGCTGACCACAATCAAAGAAAAGAAAGGAAAAGAACAACATTCACTGGATCATGCAGAAAGCAACAGAATTCCAGAAAAACATCTACTTCTGCTAAAACCTAAGACCGTGTGGATCACAACATACTGTGGAAAATTCTTAGAGACAGGAGTACCAGACCACCTGACCGGTCTCTTGGGGAAACCTGCATGCAGGTAAAGAAGCAACACTTAGAACTGGACATGGAACAAATGACTGGTTGAAAATTGGGAAAGAACTACAACAACGCTGTATACGGTCACCTTGTTTATTTCACTTAAATTCAGAGTACATCCTGTAAAATGCTGGGCTGGATGAATCACAAGCTGGAATGAAGATTGCCGAGGGAAACATCAACAACCTCAGACATGCAGATGATACCACTCTAATGGCAGAAAGTGAAGAGGAACTAAACAGCCTCTTGATGTGGGTGAAAGATGAGAGTGAAACGCTGACTTAAAACTCAACATTCAAAAAGCTAAGATCATGGCATCCAGTCCCATCACTTCATGTCAAATAGAAGGGGAAAAAGTGGAAGCAATGACAGATTTTTTTTTTTTCTTGGGCTCCAAAATCAGTGCAGACAGTGACTACAGCCATGAAATTAAGATGCTTGTTCCCTGGAAGGAAAGCTATGACAAAACTAGATAACATATTAAAAAGCAGAGACATCACTTTGCAAACAAAGGTCCATATACTCAAAACTATGTTTTTTCAGTAGTCAGGTACAGATGTGAGAGTCGGACCATAAAGAAGGCTGACTGCTAAAGAACTGATGCTTTTGAACTGTGCTGCTGGAGAAGACTTTTAAGAGGCCCTTGGACTGCAAGGAGATCAAATCAGTCAATACTAAAGGAAATCAACCCTGGATATTCATTGAAGGACTGATGTTGAAGCTGCATCTCCAATACTTGGACTACCGAATGCAAAGAGCTGATTCATTGGAAAGACCCTGATGCTGGGAAAGACTGAAGGCAAAAGGAGAAGCGAGTGGTACAGGATGAGATGGTTAGGCAGTATCACCAACTCAATGGACACGAATCTGAGCAAACTCCAGGAGTTAGTGAAGGACAGCCGAGCCTGGCGTGCTACAGTCAACAGGGATGCAAAGAGTCAGACACAACTTCACAACTGAACAACAAAAACAAATCAGAAAAAGCACTCTTCATTTCTTCTACAGTGGTGGCTTCTTGTTACCTTATTCTCTTCCTTAAATTTTTTTATATAAAAGCATGCCCTCAGTCACCTGCAAAGAATTCTCATCTTAGACTACTATCAATTCCTTGAAAGACATAGGTTACCAAAACTTACACAATGACAAACAGATCATCTGAATAGGACAATATCTATTTTAAAAATTGAATGAGTAATTAATAATTTTCCAAAACAGAAAGAGCCAGACCCACATGGTTGCACTGGTGAATTCTAGCAAATTTAAGGAAGAAATTACCTGCAATTCTCTACAATCTGATCCAGAGGGAATACTTCCTAACTCATTCTATGAGATCACCATTCTCTATTACCAAAGACATTATAAGTAAGGAAAAATACATAACAACATCTTCCGTGAATATAAATGAAAAAAAAAAACCTCCATAAAATTCAATAATGTATAAAAAGAAGTATTCACCACAACCAAATGGGAATTATTTGAGAATCAACATATCTAATCCATCATACCAAAAGACTAAAGACCATATGCTCCTATAGATAGATAAAATTTCACAAAATTCAACACCTATTAATGATAAAAATTCTCAGCAAATTAAAGTTCTTCAACTTGATAACAAATATATGCAAAATATTCCACAGCTAATGTCATACTTGATGGTGAGAAACTAAGCTTTCCTCCCTAAGATCAGTAACAAGGCAATGATATTACCTTTCATCACTCCTATTCAGCATCACATGAGAAGTTCTAGCTAATGCAATAAACCAAGGAAAGAACATGAAGGTATAGAATGTTCAATTACAGCATTATTCACGATGACCTAAAGGTAGAGATAATTCAAGTGTCCATCAACAAATGAATGTATAAACAAAATGTGGTATATACAAAAAACTCTTAAAAGTCAATTTAAAAATTTTTAATTTAAAATTGGGGAAAGATCTGAACAGATACCTCCCTAAGAGATATAAATGGCAAATAAGCACATGAAAAGTTGCTTAACACCATTTGCCATTAAGGAATTACAAATTAAAACAGTGATGAGGTATCACTACACACCTAGCAGAGGAGCTAAAATCTAAAACACTGTGAACAGCAACAGCTGACAAGCAGGGAGCAACGGAAGCTACTACCTTTACTACTATGAATACAAAGTGATACAGCCACTCTGGATGACCATTTGTCAGTTTCCTACAAAGTTAAATATGATCCAGCAGACAATCTAGAAACTGCGTTCCTAAGTATTTACTCCAATGATTTGAAACTTACATCCATAAAAACCCAGCACTCACATTTATAGCAGCTTTATTCGTAACTGCCAGAAACTGGAAGGAGCCAACATTTCCTTCAGTACGTAAATTGATAAACTGTGGTATGTCCATACAATGAAATATTTTTCAGAAGTAAAAAGAAGTCAGCTTTGAAGTCACAAAAAAAACACAGAAGAAGCTAAAATGAACACTGCTAATTCAGCCTGAAAAGGCTTAATTTTGTATAATTCCAACTTTACGACATTCTGAAAAAGCCCTATAGAGAGAATAAAACACCAGTTGCTAAAATAGTTAAGACATTAAATTTTGTTATGCATATTTAACCAAAATTTTGTGGCAATTTCTAGAAAAAATATTCTGTACCATACTATAATAATGGATACATAACATGAGACATTGGATCAAGCCTCAGAACTGCACAATATAAAGAGTGATGCCTAATATAAACTACTGACTTCAGGAGATAACGTATCAACACCGGTTCATCAACTGTAACAAACACAAGGCCCCGTGAAACTCCAATACTTTGGCCACCAGATGCAAAGAGGTGACTCATCTGAAAAGACCCTGATGCTGGGAAAGACTGAGGGCAGGAGGAGAAGGGGATGACAGAGGACGAGATGGTTGGATGGCATCATTGACACAATGGACATGGGTTTGGGTGGACTCTGGGAGTTGGTGATGGACAGGGAGGCCTGGCGTGCCGCAATTCATGGGGTCGCAAAGAGTCGGACACGACTGAGCGACTGAACTGAACTGAATATTAGCAATGGAAATTGAGGGCTGATGGAAGCATATTAGGAACTCTATACCTTCTGCTCAAATTTCAGTAAAAATAAAAATGGCTCTAAAAAATAAAACCTATCAAGTTTTTAAGTGGTTCTTTCTCACATTTCCAGTGTTAAGCTTTATAAAGATTTCATGCAGTAAATACAGATCAATGCTGTCATATATACCAATTACATGGAATAATCTCTATGCTCTTCCAGAAACATGCAACCTTTAGGAGTTCTAATATTTTAAAAAATATGAGTTGATAGCTAAAAGGACAAGAACTCCAGAAATTTAAAATTGTACAAAGAGAAAGCAAAACATAATAAATAAATCTGTATATGATCATTAAATTTTAGGTCAGGTTTTATTCCTCAAAAGTTAATCTTCCTATTAATGAACATTATAACTTTAAATGCCAAAACTGTTACGAATTTTGGATAAAAATCTTCTCTAAATATTTCTTTAACTTTTAAAACAAAGTAAGGTTAATAAACTGTTCCTCCTGTTTAACTACTTTCAAAACAATGACACCTTTTAAAAACTATTAAAGTAGATAAGGGAGTTTGAATCCATTTAAATGACCTTGGAGGATGCTTTTTGAGGCTTCTGTTTACCTCCCAGACAGGCTAGTCTCATGACTTGCCATGATTTATGTGTCTGTCTTATAATTAAATATTGGGGAAAGGGGAGTAGTGTAAAAACAATCATGTTAGAACTTTATAATAAATGAGGATAAATAGGCAAAGACCAAGAGCTTACAGAGGAGAAAAAAGGGAGGGAGACTGCTCCTTTACAATAAAATTTTATGAGATTTATATAGTACTAATTTTTCAACTGTCTGATCCTTAGTTAGGTATGTAATAACTGGAATTGCTTAAAATAATCGTGGCTAAAATAAGGTGTTTAAGAATATGAACTGTAAACTTTTCTTTAAAACTATATCATCTTGGGACTTCCTTGGTGGTCCAGTGGCTAAGACTCCACGCTCCCAGTGCAAGGGGGCAAGGTTTGATCCCTGGCCAGGGAACTAGATCCCACATGCCACAATTAAGACCTGGGGCATCCAAATAAATAAACAAAAATAAATACTTTAAAAAAAAAAAAAAAAAGACACTCATTTTATATATACTTCATTTATTTTAAAGTATTAACACATATTTTAAGTATTTATATACTAAGTATTAACACATGTATTTTAAAGTATTAATACACTATTAATTTGATACACTATCAAGTTCAGATCAAAATATGGGTTCAACTGGTCTTTACCAATGAAAAACAAATAATGGGTCCTTTTCCTGCTCATTTGTTGTAATCATCATCATCACCCAATAGTCAGTCTAGCTAATGTAGATGAATCCTCAGAAAACTAGTTTACTTTGGACATTATATACAGTGATGGGTAAAATGAATGTTTTAGAGATTAAGTAATATCAAAATTAATTATTCCTTTACTCAGATTTAAATTCAAATATAAATGAAAAAGAGAAAATAGTTCATAATCTCTAACAAGATTTTTTAAATATTTTATGCTTGGGCATTAAATCCAGAACAATCTGAAAAGAAAATAAATCTGTGGATAAAAGTCACAGGAATATTATCATTACTTTTAAAGGCATTTTACATAGTTTAGAAGCATCCAATTAATAAACAATGACATAGTAACAACATGTTTATTTTAAGGCTCAAAAACCTCTAGTTTATTGGTCTAGACTTGAGTTACTGCCAACTGCCAAGTCACTTCAGTCACGTCAGATTCTGTGTGACCCCACAGATGGCAGCCCACCAGGCTCCCCCGTCCCTGGGATTCTCCAGGCAAGAACACTAGAGTAGATTGCTATTTCCTTCTCCAATGCATGAAAGTGAAAAGCGAAAGTGAAGTCGCTCAGTCATATCCAACTCCTAGCGATCCCATGGACCGCAGCCCACCAGGCTCCTCCATCCATGGGATTCTCCAGGCAAGAGTACTGGAGTGGGGTGCCATTGCCTTCTCCAGACTTGAGTTACTATAATACAAAAGTGTAATTTTTTAGTTGGCTATTTTCAAATTTAACTTATCTGAAGAGTATATCATGCAAAATGCTAGGCTGGATGAAGCACAAACTGGAATCAAGATTGCAGGGAGAAATATCAATAACCTCAGATATGCAGATGACACCACCCTTATGGCAGAAAGCGAAGAAGAACTAAAGAGCCTCTTGATGAAGGTGAAACAGGAGAGTGAAAAAGTTGGCTTAAAGCTCAACATTCAGAAAACGAAGATCATGGCATCCGGTCCCATCACTTCATGGCAAACAGATGAGGAAATAATTGAAAGAGAGAAAGACTTTATTTTGGGGGGCTCCAAAATCACTGCAGATGGTGACTGCAGCCATGAAATGAAAAGACACTTGCTCCTTGGAAGAAAAGCTATGACAAACCTAGACCGTATATTAAAAAGGAGAGACATTACCAACAAAAGTCCATCTAATCAAAGCTATGATTTTTCCAATAATCATGTCTGGATGTGAGAGTTGGACTATAAAGAAAGCTGAGCGCTGAAGAACTGATGCTTTTGAACTGTGGTACTGGAGAAAACTCTTGAGTCCCTTGGACAGCAAAGAGATCCAACCAGTCAATCCTAAAGGAAATCAGTCCTGAAAATTCATTGGAAGGACTGATGCTGACACTGAAACTCCAATATTTTGGCCACCTGATGCGAAGAACTGACTCACTGGAAAAGACCCTGATGCTGGGAAAGACTGAAGGTGGGAGGAAAAGGAGACGACAGAGGATGAGATGGCTGGATGACATCACTGACTCGATGGACATGAGTCTGAGTAAGCTCCAGGAGTTTGTGATGGACAGGGAAGTCTGGCGTGCTGCGGTCCTTGGATTGCAGAGAGTCAGATATGACTAAGCTACTGAACTGAACTGATTTTCAAAAATAATTTACCATTTCCAATTTACATTTGCCACATATAAATTTGTGAAAATTATTTAATATGAACAGAATTCCAAAGTAAAAACAAAACTATAAACTAAAACCTAAAATTGCTATATATACCCCAAGCTATCCATATTCATTAAAAAAAAAAAACTTACTATTATACAAATAAATTAATTTTCCCCATCTATCTGATTTCAATTTGAAATCAAATCCCCATATACTTTTCCTATAAAATGTTTCACCTTTCAGAAGTTATTGTTTAAGATGAAAAAGAGTAAATTTGTGCTCAGTTGTGTCTGACTCTTTGCAACTCTTTGGACTGTAGCCCACTAGACTCCTTTATCCGTGGGATTTTTCAGGCAAGAATACTGGAGTGGGTTGCCATTTTCTCCTCCAGAGGCTCTTCCCAAACCAGGGAGCAAACTCGAGTCTCTTGCATTGGCAGGCAGATTTTTTACCCACTGAGCCATCCGGGAAGCCTAAAATAAACAGCAAAAAAAAAAAAAAAAGTCCTTCACCTGGACTCACCAATTGTTAACATTTTGCCACATCTGTTTTCTGTATGAATTTGATTAAGTATAGTACTGACTTCATGAAAATAACTCATCACGTACCTTGTTAAGAGTAAAGATATTTTCCTTTGAATGTGCACAGCATGATCATGCTTAATTAACATTCCATGGTATCATCAATATCAAGTCACATTCCAGTTTCCTCAAATATCCTAAATATGACTTACAAAGCTTTTTTTAAAATCTAGCATCCAATCAAGGTTCACATACATGACCAGTTTCTGAGTGACAAGGACCAAATTTTTCTTTAAATAGTCTTTTGGGGTATACTATCTTCTCTCTTCTTTCCAAAAACTTGTTCTCTAGAAAAGCTGTAGGAACAAAACTTCCCCAGACCTTTCCTGCCAGAACCATTAGAAATGAAAAGGTATTGGGATAATGATGGGAAGGAAACTGAATTTCCAATTATCTCAGTAGATTCTGTTTTCACTATGAAAATATTTAGAATGAAACCACAGTCTTATCATAGTTGATTATATTTTTTATAAATATATACGTAGCCAACATCCACTGATCAAGTGAAAAGTCTTGTCACCAAGACATGCCAGGACTTAAGAAATTACGTTTTAATACCACTATCACGAATAATAGGAAATCATGAATAACTAACTATCCAAATACTGTATCATCTTATAAAAAGAAGCAATATTTTATAAAAGCCTAAAACATGCTCTTTACCGGTCACTGAAAAAGCCAGTTTTAGAAGACAAAACATGCTTTTTTAAAAAACATATGGTGAATTTTTAGAGTTCACCAAGTTAAATAAAGTTTTAATCATCCCATAAAAAGACTGAATAGCTTGCATATTATGCCTATGCACTAAGAAACTGACTTCTTTGGCAATTTGTTTCAAAGTTTGCAAGCTTTTATTTAAGCACAGAACTTGTATTTTGAACAATGCTTTATTATACCAATATTATAGAAATACGTACTCCTGAATAGCACGGACCACAAGTTTTTTCTTATTATGAATACAAGTCAAGTTTATAAATATTTTCAAATTCTTTCATAATTTATTTAATCTTAAAGTACAAATTGAAGCAATTTTTGACTACTAAACTGACTGGGAAATTGAGATTTCCAAGGGGAATACCATCAAATTTATAAAAACAAAAAGATCAGTATTCTAGTGATTCATTTTCAATATATTCTCTGCATTGTTAATTATGGCTGAACTCAAAGTATTTTCCAGTGTAAATTATACACAAGACTTAACAAATAGAGAGACCTAAATCTGCAACTCCCTTTACAGAAACCAATGAAAAATCTATACACAGCGATGAAATTGGCATACAAATAAAAGAACTGTCAAGACATGTATCCCTAAAAATAAGCCTACAATAACTATTTTAAAGGCTGTGTGTGGTCTCACCCATATACTTTGGCAAGATGCACTTTCTCCAACCACAGCTAGATTCATCCGAATGCAGTGGCACTGGAGAGCCTCTGTCTCACCTGTCAAAGCTGAAGAACGTGGTTCCAAAGACCACCATGAGTCCATGGAGAAAAGCCACAGCGCTACAGCTGTTATTGATAAGCAGTCTCTACAGGAGAAAACACTTCAAACAATTAAGCAACCCATCCTTAACAAAGATACAGACAGACAGACAAAATACTAACGTTTAAATGGTGAGATGACAAATACCATGGCAGGTCTGAAACAGCAGCATTTACGTAACTGGGAATACTAAGAATCTTTCAAAACTAACACTAACTTCATAGTCTCTTCTGTTCTTTATCTCACACAATCTCTATACATTATTTACCAATTTGAAACCTCTCTCATCTTCCCTTATTTAAATATTTGAAAATCTCCCTTATAAAATCTCAAAATTCATCTAAATTACTAATGTACTAAATTCATCCAGATTACTAAAGTCTGACAGTTAAGAGCATAAGAAATTAAGACTTAAAACAGAAACTCTAAGGATATTAAAACCTGTTTTTCTTTTACAGAAGATATCTTCGTATCTTTTTCAATGACATTATAGAAGAAGTTTTTCTGCTTCAGACTAACCTCCCTTTAGTAAAGCATATAGACTGGCCAGGTAAGCTATAGGTAGGTTACAATAAATAAATAGCAAGAAAAACAATTACTTTGGAAAGAAAACTGCCTCCAATGAACACTTAGAATCCCATGTCAAATCTGGCAATAAAAACCAACTTAAAATGCAAAGAAATATACCTTGCTGGGTAAAGAGTTTATACAAATATGATGAACATCTCATAATTTACTTTTCTTACTAGATGACGATGTTCTCGAACCTTGTATAATACTGCAACGATTCAATCAAAAAAGAAAAAAAGGTGCCCTTTTGTGCCTTTTCCAGGAAAGTGAATATCCAAAAAGTTCACATTATAGGACGGTTTCACCTACAAGCAAGACCCATAGCACAAAGGCTCCAATGTGCTATGATGCCCTAGTTTCATTTACTACATTCTCTAAGTACAAAGGTTCCAAAAAGATTAGTTTCACTTTTCCCTAGATATATTTAGTACGTTAACTAGTATCGCAGGGATATTATTTTTCTTTGGTTTTGTCAGTAGCATGTTTGATATAAATTTTATTAAGTGGTAGTATATGTAACATTGCATTGTGGGTAGGAGTTTCCTGCTTTACCCTAGCCACATCCTCAGCTGTCATATGAGCATGTTTCCCATATTTTCTGCAAGTTCTCGCCTTTTTTTCTCCTTAGAAAAGTGACAGCAATAGAAGATGAATTGTTTTAATAATTATAAGAAACATGATTTATACAGTAACATTAAACAAGTATGGATCACTATGTACTTTGAAAAACTGTCCAAGGGAGAAAAAAAGTAATCCTCACAATTAAAGTCCTAAATTCGTGTGAAATAATGTTAAAGTAAATTAACACTGAGGAAGGACTTAAAATTGTTAAAAGAAAGAAAATCTCTGTAATCAGATGCCAATACCACCTAACAAATGAGGTGTACTATATCAAGCTATAACGATAATTCGCCTTGAATGTTAGAAGCTGCAGACCTCCTACATATTCATTAGTGAAGATTAATGTCAATATCGCCTACAAGGACCTTAAGAATCTACTCTGAGATTTTACAGAAATGTCAAAACAGAGAAAGAGAAACCAAAAAAGCCTGGAGGAGAAAGGGAAGAAAGTGGGAGGAGTGGAAAGGGAAAGAGAAGGGGAGAGAGAGAGAGACAGAAGTTAACTACTTTCTCTTTTGGCATCCAATTTCCACATCATCTCACGGTCAGCCAGAAAGCTGCTTATACCAACCAAATGAAGTTGTTCAAACAATCATGGATATGGCAGTGTTTTGGGTTTTCACAAAACTGAAAGACACTGCAGAGGAAAACAAACAGTACTCCCATTACAAAAAAATATCACATTTTATACAATACATATATATACACACACCACATAAATGTTTTAAAGTACCACAAAATAATACCTTGCACATACATACAACTGCACATATGTGTGCAGTTAACATGGATATATATTCCATTAAAATAAGTAGAATTAAATCTCTCATAATCATAATTTAAAATATTAATAAAATTATATGTATTTTACTAATATAAACATTTTTCAAAGCATCAATATAAGATCCAATAAATTCTATATATGTCTCAATAGCTATACATTAAATCAAAAAAAACTGTCAAAAAAATTGCCACATACCACGCTGAAACAATAAGAAAATTCCCTGCTAAAACCTCATAATCAATGAGAACATTTTAAGCCAAAATAGGATTTCTACAATTTATACAACTCCTACATCAAACCTATTTTGCTGCTTCTACTGTTCTCAACTAAAAGAAAAAATAGAGTAGCAACAAAGAGAAGTTTAAAACAATTTAAAAAAAACAGAAATGGGCACAAGACTGATAGTGATAAAATGATTGTATTATAAAAGGATCATTAATTCAGAAAATTTTTAAAATGATTCAAAAGGTAACAATGAAGCTATATGTAGTATTTAAAACATTACAGTGTTATATCATCTAACAATATACAATATAAAAAGTTCAACCAATGTTGACAAACTTATTAAATATAAGGTAATGGGAAGCAAAATTACTTTTGTGAAACTGTTTTCAAGTTCAAAGCTATAATTTCCATGGCATTATAATACATAATTTATACAGCAGAGTTAAATTCATTACTTACTTCAACATAACAAATACTCATATATCCCCCGAAAAAATGAAGTTTTGAGGGTCTTTAAAAACCAGACAACAACAAAAAAAACCCTGTGGCTTTCATTTCTGATGTGAAGCATAATCAAGGGCTTTATCTGCAATGACTCTGCTGAGTCAGTCCCTCTTCATCATATGTGGTAAGCTATTTCTAATGAAACAAACTGTCAATTATCAAATGTGTACCCGTTATCACTATTGTTTTTAAATTTTTACCCCAAAGTAATATTTACTCCAAAGAGGATAGATTTTCAATTTAGAAAAAGAAAAAAAATACATGTATGTGTTTTTGTGTATGCAGATAATGAATATACAAACTTTAAAGCTCATGACCTCATATGTTCTCCAGTCAGAATGAGATGGGCCTCACCCAGAGCAGAAAGGTCATAGTCAACAATATCTACTAAGCTATTAAGTAGTAAGAGTGCTTTACTCTGACCTAAAAATTATGTGCAGAAGGGTTACCTGCAAAAGAGAACAAGCAGTTAAGAGACACATAGATGTTAGAAATTATTCAAATACATACACAGTTAATTTAGAGGGTCATAGTACACTTAATTTAAAAAAATATTTTAAGGGAGAAAACATTTAGCAAAAAGTTGGGGTTACAAGATGTCACGGAATCATAACTGGAAAAAATCTGGAAAGAAAAAAACGTTTATACTTATCAGACTACTACATTTTTCTCAATTGCCTAATTCTGTGCTATTGCATGAGCATATGGAATTATGCTTGAAAATTCCACAAATTATATGGACAAAGTTGTCCTTTAACTTACTTTAGATATTAATTATAGCTACGGATCCCACTGCACGCCTTATTTAAGAAAGAGAATCAATGAATGACTTTTCTCTTTTTGCACGAATAACTGCACGATAAATGAAATCTTTTAGTTTTCAATGTAAAATCTGTTTACATACATGATGAGGCACGACAAATCTGTATTTTGAATAAAACACTAAAATGTATTTCTTTTATCACTAAAAGTTTATTATGGAAAAGTTCTAGACATTTGAATAATAAAGGATTAAAGCCATTTCAATGTCCTCCCAGTGTATTTTGGGGAAATTATTTTTTTCTAAGAAGCTTACGAACACATTAGTACATTTATCTTTACCGAATATAAACCAAAAGCAGATATTGAAGTAGGCTAGGATGACCACACGAAGGGGCATTTTGGCTCTAATATCTTCCTTACTATTTCCCAGCCCTACCCCATTATATACCCTGAATAATGTTGTGTAATTCACTGTCTCCGCCCACCCTCCCAGTCATTTACTTCATGCCACTCCTGGTTACTATCACACCAGGAAGAAGTCTAACATGCAAATTCAGAGTGGCGTGGATAACTGGCCAAAAAATGCCTAGAAATTGGTCTGTTCAGCTTGATAATTTTTGTTGAAAAATACCCCATCGCTCTCAACTGATGAAAACAGGAAGCTCTATTCATAAATATGAAATTCTCTGCCTATGATATATAATCATCCTAATAAGAAAATGAGTTCTATACATACATGTCCAAAGGGGCAAAAAAGGAGATAGTTTCCCAAAGATGTTTCCAATTTTCTTCTGAATCAGAATTAGCAAATCGAGACGACTCACATACTCTGTGTGCATTATTCCTTACTACACACAGCATTTTGTAATTTATTTCAAAGCTTCTATTATAAACAAAAAATACAGCTTCTGTTAACCCACTCCATTCTGAGCTCAGAAAAATCAATAACATTTAACAATCTACGTTACAACATAAGAATTTTACTTTATATTTGTATAAGATTTGCTATCAAAGGCTCTGTTAAAACTAATATCCAAAGAAACTATTTAAAGGATTATACAAAATGAGTATATTTCCTTGAAAAATAAAAAATTATTACAGGCATAAAGAAAACTAAGATCCATCCAATAAACTATGCTATAATTCTTGCTATTCATTTTTATAAGATACTCAAACTAGCCATGAGATAAAGGTAAACGTAATACAAAATGTACTAATTATATTTCATCTTTATTGTAGGAGCCGGCATCCAGTATTGATCATACATAAACTAGACAGACATGATTTAATATTTGTAAAGGAATTCCCAGACTAACACTTTCATGACAGCCAATTTACAGTCAAGCCCAGCAAGCAGTTTGCAACCAGACCTTAAAAAAGGTAAACTTTTTTACAATGAGTTACAGATTCACGAGTTTAAGAAGACAAGAAAAAGAAAAACAGGACTCCAATCACCCAGCAAATATGAAGCAGACCCCAGAATGTGATACAGTCCAAAGATGTAAATTACTGTAAATCATCACTGTTGTTCAGGACTTCACACACCGCCTCTTGAGCCAATTTTGCTCACTTCTCCACAGACACAATAATGAACTAAATAAAAGGAGGAGGCACCAAAAATATAGGGGTGGGGGATAGAAAAGAAAGCCCCCAACTGCAGAGCTCTGCTCCACAGACGCTTAACCTTACAGGGGTTTGGGCTCCTTCAGCGTTTGTATTCTATCCAAATCCTCATGAGTCACAAAAATTAAAAAGCTATATCCTTCTGGATGCCAGGAAGGGCCTTACCACAAGCCTTTTGTCAGAGGGAGAGAGAGAAAGAAAGAGAGAGCATGAGCAAGGGGGGGAAGCCACAGTGGTAGGCAGTCCCACTTGACTGTGAGTACTGTGAGGTCACAAACCACATGATTCTGTCTCTCCAGTAATAGTGCTTGCAAAAAAAAGGAGTTTGAAAGCTTTTGCTTTTTTGGATTGTGTGAATGCTTCATTCGCCTCACAAACAACCACAGAACCACAAGTGCGGTGCAAACTTTCTCCAGGAGGACAGCAAGAAGTCTCTGGTTTTTAAATGGTTAATCTCCGCAGGTCCCTACCAGCCACCGAGACCAACAGAGTCAGTGAGTGCTCTCTAAACCACAGTCTATGCAGTAATAGTAGGTCCTTCCAATATTTGCTCATTCTCTTTTTTGTTTTGTTTCCTTGCTTTTCCCATGCTACCAGCTACATAATTTCTTGACAGAAAAAAAATAAATATCAAGTCTATGTACTGCAGGCATACTGTAAAACTAAAACAAGGTTTGGGTATGGTTTGTGTTTTCAGTTTAAGGCTGCAAGCAGAATTTACAACAGAGGGTACAAGTTCTATCTGAAAAAAAAGGAGGGACTATGGCATCAAACAGCCTCTTCAGCACAGTGACACCATGTCAGCAAAACTTCTTTTGGGGTAAGTGTTATCATATTTTAAAATCCTATCAGAGATGAACCTGTTAAACAGAAAGGTATGTTGCTCGGATAAACTTGCTAGCTTCGCCGGCTAACATTATATGAAAGGTCATAATGATGCTGTTTTGTTGCACTGAAAGCTGAAAAATGAAATTGCAGTACAAATGTGCTTCTGGCATCTGTAACTTATCTACTTCTCGGGCTAATGACTTGAAATAGAAAAAATTAAATTATCTCACATTAGTCTAAATGTTTTCTAGGGTTATAGAAATGAGGTAGCCGAAACAGTAAAGCAAAGTTTAATATTCTCATTAACCCTCACTGAAATAAAATTAGACACTAAATTAGTCAAAGTATTGTGAAAAGTATTCATTCCGGCAGCTCCCAATATTTGAGCAAACTTTAAAAAGGAAGCAATTTTACAAAATAACAGACCACAGAAGTATCTTGACATTATACTCAAGCATGCAAAACAGAGAAAGAAACCTGCAGTATAACTAACATTTTAACCAGCTCAACTAAAAGATATCTATTTATAATTTTAAACTGCATCATAAGCTATCTGCACAAGCTTGTTTCTAAACAATTTTACAGAACTAAAGCATATATTCAACAGAAAAAAATTATGATAAGTATTTAACAGCCATTTTTAAAAACTCTTTATAGTTGCCCAGGAATCCAAGATATTAAAAAGCTCACAGAAGTCTTCAAAAACTTACAAGCAATCATAACTTTCTATACAATTTTCATTTACATCTATACACTATTACCCACATGTAGAACTTGTTATAAACACACAACAAACATCAAAACGTCTAGGATTCTTTTAATCATACTCTTGAACCTACCAAATGAGTTATCGTTTAGTATCATAAAAAAGAAAATTCTGTAAGGATACTCTGCATGATTTAAAAGAGCCAGACCAATTAAGTCATGCTGGACTTCAAATAAAACAGGCATAATATAGTATTAATATTTAATTTCCAGTTAGTGTTGATACAAAAAGTAAACTACTTTAACATTCATCAGCTAAAGTGGTAGTATAGTAAAACAGCTAAACACTTACAAGATTCTCTTTATGATGTCCAACATGTTCTATAAGACAAGTTTATAAAATTTTCTTTTATCCCTTAAAATAAATCCTTTTGCTGCGTATACCTGTATTAACTTTGCTTTATCACTTACAACTAACAATTGGAGTTTCCTTTACTCCTCCTACTTCACACATTTTAACTGGCTACCAGAGGATCAGTCTTAGTTTCGGTCAAAGAGAAATAATTAAACCTGAAGGAGAAAAAAGGTTTCTCTTAAAAGGGTGAGGAAATGTACTATGTATTTTACCAAAAAATGTAAAACTGCTGTAGTGACTCCTCAACAGCTCTAAGTGGGCCCCCTCAGATATAGCACATCCAATATAATAATCACAGATTATTTTTTAATGTAATGGAAGGTAATAAGCATTACTGTAAAAACTTCTGCATTAAGGAAGCAGAACATATACACAACTAGACTGCATTAACAACTCTTGTAATTATAGTTTCTACATGGAAACTTTTGCTGTTCCTACTCAAAAAGAGGGGTAAAAATGCTTAAAACAATTGTTGTATGGAGGGATAACTTGAAACAGGCACCTCAAGAAGTTAAGTTACTCTTCACAATATTACTCTGCTTTAAAAAAATAATGACTTTTCAAACCAGATCAGGAACACAAATTTCAAGCACTATTTCAGCATTAGATTTAAAGTTATTAATATAGTCACAAAAAATATGTTAAAATGTTCTTTATTCTATCATGTCAGGGAGTCTTATATTTCTGAAACATCTTTAATAACTATTTCTACAGTAAAATTTTCAAAACTTGATCAAGTTAGAAACAAGGCATGTAACAGTGAATTAGATAATCTTCTATCACATGTCATATATGCTTATACATCATAACTTAAGTCTTCCTCTTCTGCAAAGTGGAATTTACCCCTTCCCACACCCAAACAGTATTGGAGAGCCTGGATAGAGAACATAAAATGAACCCACTTCACCGGACTAATTACAGGTGGGTGGTGGACAGAAGGTACAAGGGTATCATCACACTACAAACATTTCCCCCTTCTGGGATCTATCTGAAGTCTGAAACCTCACTTTAGGCTTTAAATTTTTACATAATTGACCACCAAAATAACCTAATGAAATGTCAAAAGTATGTACTCCGATTTTGTAAAATACTTTTAAAAGTTCAGGCTCTTCCTAGGTGAGGGACAAAGCTGACCAACTGCTTCACCTCAAAATAATGAGGGAAAACAATGTGAGTGTATGTGTGAGTATGTGAGAAAGTGTGTGTGTATGAATTTTCAATCTGTGCTACTCAAAATCTGTTCATTATTTATCATAAATGAAGTCTGTTAAAAAAACAGATGTAACTCATGGAGTATCTTACCATTAAAAACTTACTTATGAAAATATATCAGCTGACAATTTCTACATAAAACTTTGCAACTGATCACAGTGCCCAACAGAACGTGATGTGTGAACATTGACTTCCAAAACAATACTTGTGGTTCATACCAATGATAGTGACTTTATAGTTTCAAGACTGACTAGCAACAAAGTGTCACAACTTGCTTCTAAAATAAGAGAGCTAAACTCCAAAATCCAGGGAGATGATTTAAAAAGAATATACATAGAGGATCACTCCTATTAAAAACTAACAAGGTTGATGCAATTTCCAAACATACTTATTATGAATTATTTTACATAAGAGTAAATAAACATAATTTTACATGAAAACTGGTAAAGATTTCACATTTAAACATTATAATATTTTAGAACATAAAAGATTTAAAAGAAATCAGAAAAAAATTTTTGTTAGTCTATATAAACCTGATAGTCTTTAAATCACAAGAAAGCATGAAATACACATGATTATATTATGATATATTCTAGTCATTTTAAAAGAAGAAAAAATTAATCTATTCGATTACACCCTTCAAGCTAATCACTGATAGTTTGACTTATTTAAATCAGTCATGCTAATGCTAAATTCAGTAAGATAGAAATGTTCCAGTTTGTTAAAAGAACACTGAAATATTTGATGGTTAAATAAACTGCAGAGGGGGGAAGAAACTAACTCATTGAAGGCAGTAAGATTTTATCAAACACACAGAATTAATCTTTATTGAATAGAACCATTCACAAATCAAAACTCAATGTACTTCAATACTTCCAAGCAGCGCTAATCAATTACAAACCTTTTCTAGCTCATGTGCTTTCAATTTTATACACTGGTGGTCCTCAAGTACTGTATTGGGGCTGAGTTAAGACATTCTGTATCACAACTTTTTTTCCCCAACAAATATTCATCTAGAGGGCTTTTTTTCCCTTCTCAAGAGCTGCTCACATGAAAACTGTGGTGATATTTTTATACTGTACTTCTTTGTTGAAGCAAAAGGTTAGGGGTTACCTAAATACCTCAACTGTATATACAAAAAAGGGAAAAGGTAAGTATTCATATAAAAAAATCCAATGGGACTGGATTATTTATTTTTGCATTTCCTATGATTAATGATGCACCCATGCATACTTGAAAACTAATGGCAAAACAGGGTAACATCTCAAACTCCTCTCCAAAGCATGCAAAAAAAACTTTGCATGCTGTTCTAACCTTTGTTCCAAGAAACTTAAATGGGACAACTCTAAGTCAACAGTGAGGTCATACGAAGCTCCTCAAAAGAATTAAGATTGCAAACTCAATTAATTACCTAACAAAAGTCTTTAGAGATAATTTCACATTAAGGTTCACTGGACAGTCTACCTCTA
This sequence comes from Bos mutus, assembly GCF_027580195.1. Classification (NCBI taxonomy): domain Eukaryota; kingdom Metazoa; phylum Chordata; class Mammalia; order Artiodactyla; family Bovidae; genus Bos; species Bos mutus. The sequence continues at coordinate 31,331,985 of NC_091639.1, read as the reverse complement.
CACTGTGCCTCTGTAAAAATAATAGACATGTGGTCAAACAGGCAAATACCTTCAATATGAAGAAATCCTTCCCACGAACAAAAAACTATAATATGACTAAAGCATAACTATTTTTCCTAGCTATTTGCCATGCAAAATTTATTAGTAAATGGGTGCTAGCAAAATCAATGCTAATTTACGCAGTCTTCCTATGAGGTAACCAAAATGCACTACCTTTTTCTCCTAGACCAGTGAATCCACTGAATACAAATTTTTATCCCCCCCCCAAAAAAAGTCATTAGTCTCCCATAATAAGGATAACAACAAACTCCATACTCAAGTATTTTCTAAGGAGCAAAATACTTTAAGTTGTCTAAAGTACATGGAAATGCTTCAAGAAATATGAAACAGTTTTAAAACAAATTTTCAGAGAAGGAAGTCTCACATAATGAAAATATACACCTTGATACAATCTATTGCCATTTCAAAGTTTATGGAATTCAGTCAATACGTATTTTGTTTAATGTGTTACAATTCAAAAAATAACGGGGAAATTCTATACCTTATTCAAAGGGAGCCTCCTTACAATCTTAACCACAGCTGACCACAAGCTTTTGTCCATTTAACAGCAAGCACACATACATTCCCACATAATTTTTTAAAGATTTGAATAGCAACTGAGATTAAATGCTCTTTTATTACATTGTATACAAAAATCTTCATCTTCTGTTGAATTCTTCGGAATGTCTCTCCTTTATATTATTTACTGAAGACGTAGGATTCAACCTTGGTGCAGGGCTGAATGTAAGCGACACGGTCTCAATCATTCGGGTGTTTACTGTTGTTGTTGAACAGGATGTTGACTCTAAGGTATATTTTTTCATAAATATGCTGTCTTACATAAATAAAAACCTCATCATTCATCAGGATATCTAAGATAATTCAAAAATAAAATGAGCTGTAGAACTGAGTCCTATATAAGCATTTAATACATGCAGCGAAAAAAAATTCATTATTTATACATCTCCACTAAATACTCTGTGTTCTTGTTACTACTCATAAGTCCAACATCCAATATGCAGTTCAGGACTAAAACTCATACCAAGTGTGATTTTAGCTCTAAGTGATTTTCAATTTTCCAATCAACTGTCCACAAAATAAGGATTTCTACACTACACAGACATACATTAAGTGAATGCAATTTTAATGATATTTAAGATACCTTAAAATTAGATGTAGTGATGTCAGAAAATTTAACAAGCTGCATTATTCCCAGACGTGTACTTAAGACTATGGTGGCCATTAGTTTAAAGTCTGTTCGCTGCATGACTTCTATTACCATCCCTTAAGAAATTATACATAAGAGTTACATTAGAGAAGTGACAGTCCTAACAAGGCACACCTAAATAGCCTGTGCAAGGTCAATAACTTCTACCACAAAACCAAACAATTTTACTTTACTTTTCAATTTTATTATCAGTGGTATCTACTGAAATTATTATACCCTCACCTATAAAAATATATTTACATAAAAGACTTAAAAGTTTAAAACTCAAAATTTCAATACACATTTACAGGTTTGTGAAAATTATATGGCCCATGAGCATGCCAAACTTTGTTTATACACTCCTTATTGTTAGATACATCTTGCAGTCAGGTATCTAGCAACTAAATCCATTGTATGGTTTGGTAAAAGCACAAGCTGAAAAAGGAAATAAAGGAAAAACGCAAGCCAAATCACAGTAACAGTAAGGTTTAAAAAATGTATATGCACTCTTTCTTTAGAAAAATTCTAATAATGATGTTGCAGTATTCCACAGAACTTTCCATTGATATGGACATAGTTCTATAGCGAGGCGTGTATTTGCCATGTATATAAAACTTCAATTTCTTTCAATTATGAAAATTTTAATATGTAGTATATGAATTTGCCTGGGCATATACATAAGTGACTAGAGAAACTTGGGATAATAACTGTAAACCAGGAAGAAAATAATTATAAATTAGTTAGTTAAGGTATGGTTTGAAGTTCATTTGGAAAGACAATCAATTACTTTTTGCATGTACACTAACAGAGAAATGTTAATCTGTAAAACCAACAATAGAGATTAGGCATCTATCAGGCAATACAAGATTAAAATACACTTGTAAAACACAAGGATGTTATTTCCCAGTTATAAATTTACATTAAAAACTGGTATCAGTTAAACAAATTATTATATTTCACAAGGGAAAATATGAAATGCAATTAATCTGTTAACAAATACCCATTTACACACATTATATCAAAGAATAATTCTGGCCTGGTGCTAAACAGGCATATTTTCTACATATTTACTCACTGACAATATAATCTAGGTAAACAATTTGGCACTATATTAATTTGGTTATTTTGATAGTAATAATTATAATTAATTTTATTTCTAATTTTTCTACTGAAGTTCCCAATTTAAACTTCAAATTTCAGGACAATCTTCAAGGGGAAAGGTATCATCATTTCTACCAAATGATTAAAAACTACTTAAATGGATCTAAATAAAGTGAATTCATTCACTATGAAACTGAAAAAAAAAAAAGCTGTATTTTATAATTAATATTTTTTATCCCATTGGTTTTACTGTATTAGCGTAATCTGATCCCAGAATTAGACACAAGGGTATCCAAAAGTTACAGTGTGCATGTTCCTTTTAATCAATAAAAATTTTATTATAAGAGTTTTTTTGTAAATACAGCTCAAAGAAACCCTATTTTTTGAAAAGTGAATTCTCAGTTTATTTTATAAATTTCTATCAGATTACAGAAATCTGCATTATACTAGCACAGAAAGAAAAGTTCTTTATGCTAAGAATCTACATTATCAATCACTGTGCTTTCCATAAAACATATAAATGTAAAACTATACAAGCACTTCTTACAAGGACCTTAGCACCCAATTCAAAAATAATAAGACATCATAAGAAGATGTCTACAAGAAATTTCCATTAAGGCAGTAGCATCCAATATCAGGCAAGATAGCTGGTTACAAAAGGTAATCTAGCAAGATTAATTCTTTACTTCTCATGAAATTTGTAAAGCTTTTCAGGTAATTCAGCTTTTGACAAAATGCAGAAAAAATTGCTACTGCTCTTACAGAGTTCAACACAAAAATAAAAAGATTTAAGAAGGGAATCCATAAAACAGATAGACTGACAAAGACAATGCCCTACAGAACATCTGTAAAGCAATATAAACCTGAAAGTCAATGTAATCCAAACCTTTGATCACTAATCCAACCTTCTCTCCATAAGTAGAAACTCCTCTTTCTCATATTATTAAAACTCCAGTGTTCACAAAGAATTCTTTACATTCCCTCACTTGTTAAAACTAAACACATATAATATGTTCTCTATTTTAGGAGGAAAACGTATAACCTTTTTAAAACTTTTTACCACAAGTGTCCACCTTATTTTTAAAATGCCATTATCTAACCTAGATAGAGATAATCAGTATTGTCAGAAGATCATCACCCTTAATTTAACAATAAAGATTTAACAACATATTTCCCTTATAATATGTGCGAGCGGATTGCAGAATATTTTAGTGTCCCAACAGGACCAAGGAAAACACCTAAGGAGATTTTTTAAAAATTATCATACACAAGTATCTAGAGAGAAAACTGAGTTATGTGATTATTAGCTTATTTTATTTTCATAAATATTCTTATTTTTAATATAATGATAAATCAGAATATATCAAGAGATAATAACTTTTTAAGAAAGCAAAATATTTGGCTTAAATTGCTAAATTATTTCATTATTAAGTGGTTAACCATTCTATATAAATTTATATAGATAAAAAAATTTTACTGAGACACGTTCAAACTATTTTCTTAGCTACGAAATGAAATCATGTGTTCCAACAAATAACAGTATTTTCGATAAAGCAGTTATGCACAAAGTAAATATATGTTAACATGTACAAGATTAGAAATTTTGTATAACGAAACTACATTACTATATGTAACTCAAATTCTCCACTTTGATTTAAACCTTATTCTGCCAAACACATGGTCAATTCATTGTGCTTCCATGATCAGAAAACATCCAATATCCTGAATGCTGTTTTAAAGGAAACTTTAAGAAAAATTACCTTATTATTATAAGCTGACAGTTATTTTTTGAAAAGCAGCTGTGAAAAGAGTATGATCTGAAAACTTACATATGAACTTAAAACTTACACACTCAAACATGAAATGAACAAGAGAGCAGGAAGCAAACGCATAAAATAAAACCCTAGCAACAATACCACACTAAGAAGTCAACACTGAGCAAAGGAGAACCACATACGCTTTTTAAAATAAATGCTCAAATGTAAGCTTGCCTTCTGAACTGCTCAAATGAACAGATAACATCCCAGTGACTACGGAATTTTCTTCTAAACTGGCAAGACTAAAAAGAATCACATCTCGTTCCTAATTTTGCAATTATAATGTGCGAATCTTTCTTTACTCATAAGACTACCATTTATTCTAAACTGGCTGGAAAGGCTCGCCCATTGCATTTTTCCTGTACGTACCTCTTCCTTATCAATTATGGTGTATCTTCAGCATTCGGAGAAGAGGGAAAAAAAAAAAAAAAAAACGCTTCGAACTTGGAGTTTAAAACATATCATTAAATCAATATTCACAGGGCTACCCTAAAAATATTCATTTTTAGAAGGTCAGAAAATCTTGCTTTTTTTAAGCTGATGCATCTACACATAGAAAGCAACTTTTAGTAAGTTCTTTTGCTACGCCATAATGATCTGCTCCAGAAACTCAAGGGTACCTAAAACAACGGGCTACCTGTTCTAGCCATGCTTAGGAATGTGTCCAAATCATTTTTATTGATTTAACCTTTATAGGAATGCTACATATCCTCAGAGAAAAACATTTTGAATGTATTTATAATATGATACACTTCTGAGAAACCATGAAAAAGAAAGCTAAAAACAAATCTAGATACTCCTCCACCCTTGGTTGTTATGGGTTTATTTTTGTTTACTTTAAACACTATCAACAGACCTAAATATTACATAATTTTATTTAGTAAAACTTACTTTGGCACCCCTGTAAGTAGAAATAAAAATTTATTTTGGAAAAAAAAAGTGCATTTAAATAAATTCTGACTTTAAGAAATAAAATGCCTGATGACAATGATGTCACATCTACAAATTTTAACAGATTCTAAATACACCTTTTATACTCGAGTTACACATTAATCATGGAACCTACAAACATATCAAACTTAAAGAATTTAGTCCTTATTGAATAAGCTAGGTTGTACTCTAGTTTACATTCTGAGAGTTTACAGAGAAAGTTCTGTGTTGCCTATCTCTCTAGCTTTCTGCAAGTAGTACTTTATTAATGGCTTCAGCAGCTAATGCCTGCATTAGTTATGTTTGCCAAATAATAATTCACAATATTATGCTTCCTCACATTATGGTTCATCATTCGTTAACTTGAACCTCACCTCTAAAGGAGTTATACTTTCACTGCAAACTGTTCTCTTAAAAAGGCAAACAACTTTTGAGCATTTCCAGATGTAGCACTCAAAAAAGAAAAAAAAAGAAAAATCATAGGCAAATTCTCAAAGAATTCTAAAATTATTAACAGAAATACAGTAAAACTGAAGTTACTACTTATTACTTCAATAATCATCCATAAGTTTAAGAGCTGAATGTACTCCTTATCAAATTAAGAAACTTATGATAGAGGACTAATGGTTTCAAATAGCTGCCAGTAGATAAAATAAGCACAGTTCAGTTTGAGACAAGATTCAACTGAACTGGAATTTCTGAAACTCTGACAATCACTGAACATGCAAGAATAAAATCATAATGTTATCTTTTTCCAACAGTGAACGGATTTTTTGTGGATAATATAAATTTGGGTTTGGCTACACTACTTTCATTGTGATTATTTTTATGAAACATTCAAGCATGCATAAGATTATGCTAAACTGAAATTAAAATAATTTATATGCAGTCTACTTCTCTGGAGCAGGGCTGGAAGAGAGTGAGGCAAGCAGGCAGGCGCCTGGGGTTCAGAATTTTAGGAGATCCTAACGCACAGCCCTGGAATGAGTGCTTCCTCAAACACTGTGCCCTGGGCACCGTGCTTGCCTCACTCTAAGCCCAGGTCTGCTCTGGAGCCACACGAGCATAAACCGTTTCATGACATATGTTCTAAGCAAGGTGTCATAAACAGAAATTTGGTAATATAAGAGTAATAAAATTATAAAGAAGATTCTATCTTTATCTGATTTACATGTTTCTAAAAAAAGAAAAAAGGAACCACTCCAACTTAAATGTAAATACTTTTTAAATGATCATATTATAATGAGTAGTTACAGTTCTGAGATGGCACAGATTTTCTTCAAAGGAGACTTGTATTTGCCATAAAAACCTTTCAAAGTAAACTAAGCTGCCTTATTGCTTAATTTAAAAAAAAAAGACTAAGTATGTTCCATTTAGGAGCTCATAGTGCTACACTTGAGTTGGTGCAGCCCAGTGACACCCAGGTCTGACTGATCAACAGAATCACTTGAGGAACAGGTCTTGGGAAGGGGAGAGGGGAAGAGAGGGTCTTGGAAAACTTTTTTAAGCCAAGCTTCCAGGTAAATTAGCCAAGTCTGGGAGCCAACAGTCAACTTATAATAAGCTTAAGACACAAATAAGTTATTAAGACAAGTGGTACATATATAAATTTCCAAACTGTCTCCCCTGTAAACATTTGTAAAGTTTATTTCACAAATCAGGTAATATTCAAATTTCAGTTTGTTACTTTCCTGCCTTTCCTTCAAGTAGAGATATTAGTCAACACTGATGTGTCCAACAGGTAACATCAAAAAGGAAAATGAAGTCAGAAGCACAGACAATTCAATGAGATGAACAGCCCCCCAAATTAATATTTATTTTTAGGTTTAAATAAATATTCTAAGTATATAATTTCAATCTATTGTGAAAATCTAATATTTTAAACTTTAAATTCATTTAAGTTCACAGTAACATATTTTAAGAATATGTATGTGCCCAACATACCTTCATGATTTTTAATTGAAACTCTATTTTGCTTTTATGTTAGCTTTTCTTTCTTGAGTGTTTATTGTGCAGGGCACTACGCCCCTTTATAAACATTATTTCCTTTAATTCTCTCAACTCTCTAAGATGGGTATTATAATTATTTACAGATGAGGAAACAGAAAATGAGGTAATATAATCTGCCCAAGTCACATTATTGAAGACCTGGGATTCAAACCCAAGCTTCTCACTCTTAATTACCACCTTACAATGTTATTCACAACCTTAATGAAGTCAATTCATAATCCCCTGTTTCATCTGTAAAGGTGTTACTTCTCAGTAACATGAAGTTTTATTAAATTGACAAAATACAAAGAGAGAATCTTTGCATCTCTGAAGTCTCCGAAAGTGTAAGTTTTAGTAATACTGATCAGTGAGGATCAGATATCAAGAACAAATAAAACTGAAGAGGATACCAAGTGATAAGGTTAGGTTAGGTTTAATCAGAAGATGAAAATTCCAAGGCAATAAAGAATTCTTAACCTATTATTAGAATCAAAAATCTTATTTAATGTCCATACCACACAGTATATACTTCACGTGATATGAACATACCATTTTAGGAGTTAAAAATTAAGCTGTTAAATTGAATATAAAGAATTTACAATCTTTCTTCTTTATAAAATTTAAACAATAATAATTTTAATCACAGGCTTTGGTGTCTGTCAGATCTGGAGTCAAATCCTAGTTCCTGTAACTATCCACAACATTCCCTTTACCAGACCTCGCTGTCCAACCTAAAAAGGCCTATATGACCACAGTTAGGCTAAGTGACCAAGGTAACTTTAATTTCTAAGTCTTAATTTCTAACCGTAATTTCTTAAACTCTTCCTTGATCTCTTACTTGAATCTTTGATGCTCCCAAACATCCACTCTTAAGGGTACATTTTTCTTTACCTATCAAAGAGATTATGTACATGATTCTAGGAAGTAAATCTTTTGACATGCACTGTTCATCCCAATTAGATCCACAACCATTTCTCCATTATTATTTAAGACAAAAAAATCTTAGAGAAGCCACAAGAGAGCTCTAGCTGCTTTTTTTCCTGGCAGAGGGTAGGAATAAAGCTGTGAGACTACATTTCTCAATCTATATGGCTCCACTGAGAAAAGATGCATTGACCAGAAGCCATAGGTGATGACAGGTAGATGAGACATTTTTGAGAATAACAAACCAAGAAGAGAAAGCTGTTTGAGCATTTACAAATGTCAAGAGACTTCTCCAATCTTCTGCAAACCAACAACTTCACAAAGCCTAAATAAGGCACGAATCACTTAGTAAAATTAAATAAACACATGCAAGTATAAAATCATAGATACTACATTAAAAAGGAAACATGCAAACTGGTACCCTATCTCGCAATGGTGCCAAGTTAAAAAAATTGTTTTTTAGTTAGAAATAAAAGCTAACAGGGTCAGATAACTTTATTGACTTTAAACTGCACAAGTATTCACACTGATTTCATTAAAGTTACTAAAAAGATGTAAGAAAAGACAAAAGGTTTTATGTGCAGTCAAAACAGTCAACCAAGGAAGCAGAAGAGAATGAATTGAAGAATTACATGGTGATTTAGTCACTATTGACTAGTAGAAAGAAATCGAGCCTGGATGTGAAAAACGGGGGCAAGTTAAAGAGAGAACACAAAGAAACCAGCAGAATTTGGCAGCAATTATTGGGAGGGGCAAAGAATAAGGACAATGTGACTGTAGCTGAAGAGAGAGTGGTGAAGTTGTCAATGATTAAGAGAAAAAATGGAAAAGGGTAAATTAGAGTTTCGCTATGTCATGATTAAAGTTGCAGTTAGTAGGAAAAAAATAGGTGTACACAACACAATTTCCATTTTTAAAAAATTATACATGGGTGTGCATGTATATCAGAGGAACTCAAAATTATGTTTAGATAATAGAATTATGAAAAACTTTGTTTTTTTACACTTGTCAATATTTTTCCACTAAAAAATGAATAAATATTATCATTTTTAAAATTTAGTTGACAGTATGCTTTAACGTTTAAAAAGCTTATTTTCCTGAACCCACAGAACAAATTTGCTACTGGGAACAATGTTGGGTTGGTTTTTTTTATCCCATGTTCAAGCTGTTTAAGAAATGAAGTAAATTCCCACAATTTAAAACTCTTTTTATGTGCAAAAAAATAAGTTTTACAAAAACAATAGAATCTCATGGAAACATGACAGATTTAGCAAAGGTTCTGATTCTTTTAAGTTTAAATCCCAGTCACACCAATTACAAAACCATGAGCAAGCTACTTAAGCTCCCTGTGCCTCAGTCTCTTCATCCTAAAAATATTACCACCTACCTTGAACGTTTTCTGTGAAAAGTAAGACAACACATGGAAAGTACCTACAGCCAATTAGAAAAAAAAAAATCACTGCAGTTATTACACATAATCAACTTTCCAATTCTTAAATCCTCTTCAAAGTCTAAATCTGACTACTCAGTCTAAAGGGGGGGGCTGAGGGGAGGGAAGGGAGACTCAAGAGGGAGGTGATAAATGTATAATTATGGCTGATTTGTGTTGTTGTATGGCAGAAACCAATACAACACTTATGTAAAGCAATTTTCCCCCAATTAAAAAATTTTTTTTAATTTTTTAATAAATAAATTTGACTACTCAAGAGTGTGGTCCACAGATCAGCAGCATCAGCATATATAAATATGCAGAACTTCAGGCCTCAATCTTCTGAATCAGAACCTGTATTTTCACAAGATCCCCAGAAAAAACAGAATGTGATAAGCCCCATTCAAAATAACATTCAATGAAGGTGTTACCAGCTCCCTGAAGTTGTCCACTCCATTTCTGTTCCACAGTTTGTCTGATGCTGAGCGAAGAGCACCTCCTTGTTCACTCCTAATTACTAATTCTGAGAGACTTGCAAGAAACTGACAGAAAGACTAATCATTTCCACTTGTAAACATAACTTTTCAAACCTAAAGATAACTCTCGTGTTCACCCTTCAATTAATCCACCTTGCCTGAACATGAAGCGGACCTGTGGTACAGAACTCTCTCTTGTAAAACAAGGTCTTTATGAATTCAACAAATTCAAATTGTTTAATAACTCAATAATTACACTGTATAAATTATTAAGCTGCACAACTGTATTAACTAGATTTCAGGCTGTATTTACCCATGCTGTACACGAAGTATCACCACAAACTTCTCAGTTCCTTACTGAAGATTAAAAACACTATCTGGCCCATGTTCCTGAGATGGCTCCCCAGCACCCTAGCTGCGCAGAGCTCGTGAGGCATGGCTATTGCTGAGGGCAACTGTTGGGCTTCTAGTATTCACCTGCTAGGCGGCTCCTCAGTCAGGTTTTTAAGAACCCATTATAAAATCTCAGAGGCCTCAAACTGACAGGGCTTTAGACTCTCATTTTGAAAACTAATTACTCTCTTGATATTTTTATACTAATATTTACTGTTAAGTATTTTAAAATTGCAGGTGCCCAGTAGGGTCTTTTTTTCCATTTCCAATCAGCTGAATGAAACAGGCAATACAGAAGACAAATTGTCAGATGAAATAGCAACTGAAGGTCCTCAATTTAGAGAAATAAAAGGCAGTAAGAAGTAGACATGAAAAAGGACGTCTGCAAGGTCTGGGGCATCTCCTAGATTCAGCAGCACACTAACAGGAGTTAGACTCTTACAGAGCTCCTAGAAATTCATCTTCTCTGAAGGATTTCTTAGGCTACTTTGAATAGAATTGTCAACTCTTTTACTTCTTATACAGTTGAGAACTCCCTCAGTGACTCAGACTCAATTTCCCCTTAACTACACACTTATCCTTATTCTCCACCCTTAGAAATGACGTGCCCTTAGTTGCCCATTCAGGTCCTGCTTATTTCTTCTCATTCTCCTATCTGAATCCTCTTTTCATTCATGTCCACATGAGCACTGGCTCAGATTTCAAGCTTCCAGTGGAAGGTCCATACATGTACATAAATTTCCTAGAGTGGCAACACTAGGCTCGGCACGCCAGTAGTGATAGAGCCCACAAAGAGATACGCTTACCACAAATTTAAAATCCATTAAAAATTAAGAACAGACAAAAGCATGTCAACTTTTCAGGTAAGGAAGTGGTGTAAGATTCAGCATTTTACT